>NC_042958.1:6410352-6710352 GCF_901001165.1 Salmo trutta
GTGAGTCTGTCAAGCACCTGATAAAAGAGAGCTCTTTGGAAGCTCTCACCATCACTTGGTCACTATTTTTCTGTCCTACAGTGCTCATCATCAATGAGTCGTGAAATCTTAAGCTTGTTTTTCACACTGTTTGTTCACTTATTTTGCAGTGCTCTGCAATCTCTTCAACCTCTTTCCATAGTTCTCCAAAGTAACCCTCACTTCTGTAGTCCTGTAATGTGTCTGTAAGGGCACCTACTAGATCCACAGCCCTTGCCTCAGGGACTGATTTTACAGCATCGACAAGAACTAAATTCAAACAATGTGCATTACAGTGCACATAAAATGCAAATCTTGCACTGTTTTTAATCCGTGCAGACACACCAGAATGCTTTCCGCTCATGACGGATGCACCATAGCCTTGCCCCACAAGATTATTTCTGTAGTCCAGACCATGTTTTTCAAGGCAATCAATTATCATTTTTGTGAGACCTGCTACGTCTAAGCTTTCAGCTGGCTGAAAGTGTAAAAAGCTTTCGTGGATGCCCCCATTGTAATAAATCAAATCAAATCAAATCAAATGTATTTATATAGCCCTTCGTACATCAGCTGAAATCTCAAAGTGCTGTACAGAAACCCAGCCTAAAACCCCAAACAGCAAGCAATGCATGTGAAAGAAGCACGGTGGCTGGGAAAAACTCCCTAGGAAAAACTCCTGAGAAAGGCCAAAAACCTAGGAAGAAACCTAGAGAGGAACCAGGCTATGAGGGGTGGCCAGTCCTCTTCTGGCTGTGCCGGGTGGATATTATAACAGAACATGGTCAAGATGTTAAAATGTTCGTAAATGACCAGCATGGTCAAATAATAATAATCATAGTAATTGTCGAGGGTGCAACAAGCACGTCCGGTGAACAGGTCAGGGTTCCGTAGCCGCAGGCAGAACAGTTGAAACTGGAGCAGCAGCATGGCCAGGTGGACTGGGGACAGCAAGGAGTCATCATGCCAGGTAGTCCTGAGGCATGGTCCTAGGGCTCAGGTCCTCCGAGAGAAAGAAAGAAAGAGAGAAAGAGAGAATTAGAGAGAGCATATTTACATTCACACAGGACACCGGATAAGACAAGAGAATACTCCAGATGTAACAGACTGACCCTAGCCCCCCGACACATAAACTACTGCAGCATAAATACTGGAGGCTGAGACAGGAGGGATCAGAAGACACTGTGGCCCCATCCGATGATACCCCCGGACAGGGCCAAACAGGCAGGATATAACCCCACCCACTTTGCCAAAGCACAGCCCCCACACCACTAGAGGGATATCTACAACCACCAACTTACCGTCCGAAGACAAGGCCGAGTATAGCCCACAAAGATCTCCGCCACGGCACAACCCAAGGGGGGGGCGCCAACCCAGACAGGAAGACCACGTCAGTGGCTCAACCTACTCAAGTGACGCACCCCTCCCATGGACGGCATGGAAGAATACCAGTAAGTCAGTGACTCAGCCCCTGTAAAAGGGTTAGAGGCAGAGAATCCCAGTGGGAAGAGGGGAACCGACAAGGCAGAGACAGCAAGGGCGGTTCGTTGCTCCAGCCTTTCCGTTCACCTTCACACTCCTGGGCCAGACTATACTTAATCATAGGACCTACTGAAGAGATAAGTCTTCAGTAAAGACTTAAAGGTTGAGACTGAGTCTGCGTCTCTCACATGGGTAGGCAGACCATTCCATAAAAATGGAGCTCTATAGGAGAAAGCCCTACCTCCAGCCGTTTGCTTAGAAATTCTAGGGACAATTAGGAGGCCTGCGTCTTGTGACCGTAGCGTACGTGTAGGTATGTACGGCAGGACCAAATCGGAAAGATAGGTAGGAGCAAGCCCATGTAATGCTTTGTAGGTTAGCAGTAAAACCTTGAAATCAGCCCTTGCCTTAACAGGAAGCCAGTGTAGGGAGGCTAGCACTGGAGTAATATGATCAAATTTTTTGGTTCTAGTCAGGATTCTAGCAGCCGTATTTAGCACTAACTGAAGTTTGTTTAGTGCTTTATCTGGGTAGCCGGAAAGTAGAGCATTGCAGTAGTCGAGCCTAGAAGTAACAAATGCATGGATTAATTTTTCTGCGTCATTTTTGGACAGAAAGTTTCTGATTTTTGCAATGTTACGTAGATGGAAAAAAGCTGTCCTTGAAGCAGTCTTGATATGTTCTTCAAAAGAGAGATCAGGGTCCAGAGTAACGCCGAGGTCCTTCACAGTTTTATTTGAGACGACTGTACAACCATCCAGATTAATTGTCAGATTCAACAGAAGATCTCTTTGTTTCTTGGGACCTAGGACAAGCATCTCTGTTTTGTCCGAGTTTAAAAGTAGAAAATTTGCAGCCATCCACTTCCTTATGTCTGAAACACAGGCTTCTAGCGAGGGCAATTTTGGGGCTTCACCATGTTTCATTGAAATGTACAGCTGTGTGTCGTCCGCATAGCAGTGAAATTTAACATTATGTTTTCGAATGACATCCCCAAGAGGTAAAATATATAGTGAAAACAATAGTGGTCCTAGAACGGAACCTTGAGGAACACCGAAATTTACAATTGATTTGTCAGAGGACGAACCATTCACAGAGACAAACTGATATCTTTCCGACAGATAAGATCTAAACCAGGCCAGAACTTGTCCATGTAGACCAATTTGGGTTTCCAATCTCTCCAAAAGAATGTGGTGATCGATGGTATCAAAAGCGGCACTAAGATCTAGGAGCATGAGGACAGATGCAGAGCCTCGGTCTGACGTCATTAAAAGGTAATTTACCACCTTCACAAGTGCAGTCTCAGTGCTATGATGGGGTCTAAAACCAGACTGAAGCGTTTAGTATACATTGTTTGTCTTCAGGAAGGCAGTGAGTTGCTGCGCAACAACTTTTTCTAAAATTTTTGAGAGGAATGGAAGATTCGATATAGGCCGATAGTTTTTTATAATTTCTGGGTCAAGATTCGGCTTTTTCAAGAGAGGCTTTATTACTGCCACTTTTAGTGAGCTTGGTACACATCCGGTGGATAGAGAGCCGTTTATTATGTTCAACATAGGAGGGCCAAGCACAGGAAGCAGCTCTTTCAGTAGTTTAGTTGGAATAGGGTCCAGTATGCAGCTTGAGGGTTTGGAGGCCATGATTATTTTCATCATTATGTCAAGAGATATAGTACTAAAACACTTTAGTATCTCCCTTGATCCTAGGTCCTGGCAGAGTTGCGCAGACTCAGGACAATGGAGCCCTGGAGGAATACCCAGATTTAAAGAGGAGTCCGTAATTTGCTTTCTAATGATTATGATCTTTTCCTCAAAGAAGTTCATAAATGTATTACTGCTGAAGTGAAAGCCATCCTCCATTTGCGAATGCTGCTTTTTAGTTAGCTTTGCGACAGTGTCAAAAAGAAATTTCGGATTGTTCTTATTTTCCTCAATTAAGTTGGAAAAATAGGATGATCGTGCAGCAGTGAGGGCTCTTCGATACTGCACGGTACTGTCTTTCCAAGCTAGTCGGAAGACTTCCAGTTTAGTGTGGCGCCATTTCCGTTCCAATTTTCTGGAAGCTTGCTTCAGAGCTCGTGTATTTTCTGTATACCAGGGAGCTAGTTTCTTATGACAGATGTTTTTAATTTTTAGGGGTGCAACTGCATCTAGGGTATTGCGCAAGGTTAAATTGAGTTCCTCGGTTAGGTGGTTAACTGATTCTTGTCCTCTGACGTCCTTGGGTAGGCAGAGGGAGTCTGGAAGGGCATCAAGGAATCTTTGGGTTGTCTGAGAATTTATAGCACGACTTTTAATCTTCCTTGGTTGGGGTCTGAGCAGATTATTTGTTGCAATTGTAAACGCAATAAAATGGTGGTCCGATAATCCAGGATTATGAGGAAAAACATTAAGATCCACAACATTTATTCCATGGGACAAAACTAGGTCCAGAGTATGACTGTGGCAGTGGGTAGGTCCAGAGACATGTTGGACAAAACCCACTGAGTCGATGATGGCTCCGAAAGCCTTTTGGAGTGGGTCTGTGGACTTTTCCATGTGAATGTTAAAGTCACCAAAAATTAGAATATTATCTGCTATGACTACAAGATCCGATAGGAATTCAGGGAACTCAGTAAGGAACACTGCATATGGCCCAGGAGGCCTGTAAACAGTAGCTATAAAAAGTGATTGAGTAGGCTGCATAGATTTCATGACTAGAAGCTCAAAAGACGAAAACGTCATTGTTTTTTTTCATTGTAAATTGAAATTTGCTATCGTAAATGTTAGCAACACCTCCGCCTTTGCCGGATGCACGGGGGGTATGGTCACTAGTGTAACCAGGGGGTGAGGCCTCATTTAACACAGTAAATTCATCAGGCTTAAGCCATGTTTCAGTCAGGCCAATCACATCAAGATTATGATCAGTGATTAGTTCATTGACTATAACTGCCTTGGAAGTGAGGGATCTAACATTAAGTAACCCAATTTTGAGATGTGAAGTATCACAATCTCTTTCAATAATGGCAGGAATGGAGGAGGTCTTTATACTAGTAAGATTACTGAAGCGAACACCGCCATTTTTAATTTTGCCCAACCTAGATCGAGGCACAGACAGGGTCTGTGTCACAGACAGCGGAGTAAGGAGCAGCGCAAGGAGAGGAACCAGGAGAGGAGCTATCTGGAATCGTGGACTTGGGAACAAAACCTGGACGGAGAGGGACCATGGACTCAGGCTGGGGAGTATCGCCTCCCGCAGTGGGAGATCGAAGCGGCGAGAGCGGAGAGGCGATGGTATGAGGAGAGAGAGCACAAAAGGCACGAGAGGCAGCCCCAAGATTTTTTTTTGGGGGGGCACACGGGACAGTCGGCGGTGCCGAGGTCGGAACCAGAGCCAGTTGGGTTGACGTTGGAGGTGAGCGAAGGGTGCGAAGCAGAGACAGTGAAGGAGTTGATGGGGAGATTGGAGTGGAGAGAGATGAGAGAGCTGCTGGTTTGGTGCATAAGGCACGGCATTTGCCCTACGGAGCGTGTCAGTGAATTGATGTCACATGAGTCAGTTCTCCATACTCGTCCTGAGGTGCGTGCTGGCCGTCTGTTGAAGACTGTGCCTGCGCCCAGAAACAGGCCTCCTGCATGTCTTCCCAGCCCTGCACGTCCTGTGCCTGCGCCCAGAAACAGGCCTCCTGCATGTCTTCCCAGCCCTGCACGTCCTGTGCCTGCGCCCAGAAACAGGCCTCCTGCATGTCTTCCCAGCCCTGCACGTCCTGTGCCTGCGCCCAGAAACAGGCCTCCTGCATGTCTTCCCAACCCTGCACGTCCTGTGCCTACGCCCAGAACCAGGCCTCCTGCATGTCTTCCCATCCTGGTCAAGCCCATGCCTCCTCCTCGGACCAGTCCTCCAGTGGGTTTCCCCATCTTGGTTAAGCCTGTGCCTCCTCCTCAGACCAGGCCTCCAGTGGGTCTCCCCATCCTGGTCAGTCCTGTGCCTCCTCCTAGGACCAGGCCACCAGTGGGTCTCCACATCCTGGTTAAGCCTGTGCCTCCTCCTTGGACCAGGCCTCCAGTGGGTCTCCCCATCCTGGTCTGTCCTGTGCCTGCTCCACGGACCAGGCCTCCAGTGGGTCTCCCCATCCTGGTCCATCCCGTGCCACTCCCAGGACTAGGCCACCAGTGGGTCCCGCCGTGCCGGATCTGCCAGAGTGGCCCGCCGTGCCGGATCTGCCAAAGTGGCCCGCCGTGCCGGATCTGCCAGAGTGGCCCGCCGTGCCGGAGCTGCCAGAGTGGCCCGCCTGCCCGGAGCTGCCAGCGTGGCCCGCCTGCCCGGAGCTGCCAGAGTGGCCCGCCTGCCCGGAGCTGCCAGAGTGGCCCGCCTGCCCGGATCAGCCAGAGTGGCCCGTCTGCCCGGATCAGCCAGAGTGGCCCGTCTGCCCGGATCAGCCAGAGTGGCCCGTCTGCCCGGATCAGCCAGAGTGGCCCGCCTGCCCGGATCTGCCATCGCCGCCCGCCAGCCGGGCGCAACAAGGGTCACCCGCCAGCCGGGCGAAGTCAGGGTCGCCCACCAGACCTTCGGCACGGCCAGGTGCGCCACCTAAGAGGGCGACGCCAAGGGTGGGGCAGAGGCCACGTCCCGCACCTGAGCCGCTGCCGTAAGAAGGCCCACCCAGACCCTCCCCTTCAGTGTCAGGTTTTGCGGCCGGAGTCCGCACCTTTGGGGGGGGGGGGGGGGGGTACTGTAACGCCCTGGCCATACAGAGAGGGGTTTTTTGTTCTTTATTTTGGTTAGGCCAGGGTGTTACATTGGGTGGGCGTTCTATGTTCCTTTTTCTATGTTTTTGTATTTCTTTGTTTTGGGCCGTGTGTGGCTCCCAATCAGGCACAGCTGAAGCTCGTTGTTGCTGATTGGGAGTCACACATAAGGAGCATGTTTTTCCTTTGGGTTTTGTGGGTAATTGTTTCTGTCATTGTGTTTCACCTGACAGGACTGTTTGGCTGTCGGTTTTTTCTTGTTTTGTTTGTATAGTGTTCTCTCGTAATTAAACATGACGAACACTAACTCCGCTGCGTTTTGGTCCACTCTCTCTCAGGGCAGTCGTTACATATGAAATCTAACATTGATGAGTTTCTGTCAATAGCCCTTTTATGCTGATTCCAAGCATACATAGCATTGATATGATGCTCTGCCTTCGAATGGAGCTTAAACCCAGAATCTTTAAACAGCGCTTGTTTCCAGTTGCAAAAACCTGACTGTGATGTGAAGGCAGATTCAGGTGTATTGGGCAGAGAAAAATGCCTACAGGCGAAACAATAAGTCGAATCTTGACTTACAGAATATTCAAGCCATGAATTATCCTTATGCCAGGAGCTGTTGAAAGCCCTTTTCCTCGTACCATGCTGAGTTCTGGGAAATGTTTTCAAACACGGCTGTACAGGACCCTCTTCTCTGGATCTTGAAATGTCTGAAATACACGTTAAATAATGTGTCATATCGCTATGGAAATGTAGAATTAAGGGATCCACAAGATTAGATATTAACAGCTCCTAACTAAAATGTGTAGTTTAAAGTATAGGCCTGGCCTAGCATTGGGTCCCTTTGGAACACAAGTCTAATATCTCTCCCTTTCTTTTCATGTTTAACTGACCCTATGTAAAAAATAAGACAAAAATCTAAGCATTCAATTACCCACATTTTAGTCCAATCTCAATCTTAAATACAAATCCCCATTATCATAACTGTACCTTAAAATCAACAACCATGCCTAAGTTACTAGTTAGATCATGGCTAGCCCTACTCTGCAGTAAGTAACTTAGCTAGCTATAATTTCTAACACCGTTATGATAGCAAACAGACAATCTGCAAATTGTGGTAATCTTTTGAGTAACGTTAATAGATTGATAATAACAATTGTTTGTTTTGAGTTGAAGTACGAAAATCTAACTGAGTTAATGGATTTCAAATTGCTGAATGTTAACTTACTGAACACTGACAGCTGTAGCCTACTAGTTACCCCACATTAGCTAAACATTTGTATACTGTAACTTACGACACTGCACTGTATATGCGTGTATTACTAGCACAAATGTAAACAAAATGTTAGGCTAAATTGGGAACCGATCTCTCTTATCTGATTAACTGTCTGTTAATGGAGACAAAGGTCTAACGTTAACTTACACAGCGACTCAACTTTTGTAAAAGTTGGTCAGGAAACCTAAACCCAATGCTAAACCTTTTAAACTTACTTCAAATATGATGCTTTCGCCAATCACGAAAAGAGCTTGTGGAGCTGTGAAAATATTCTCTCTTCTTCTTCTGTATGTTCTTCTTATTCTCCTGTATCTCGCAACCAACGTTAATATTCTCTCTTCCTCATCCTCAATTCAAAAACTTCAAAATAAATGCTTCTTTCAACAAGAGGTGAAATGAGATGTCAGTCAGCATCAAACTGCCAGTAGCGAATTACATTTTGGGCTGGCACCCGGGTGGCCAATCAGATGTCAGGGGTGTCCAGTGCCACCCCGGACACCCCTCTGGCTCCGCCCCTGTTTGCAGGGTAAGGAAACCAATGTTTAATTTAGTAATTTGGCTGAACTATCCCTTTAGTAATCTTTACACCAATCCAGACTTTTATTATATCACATTGCTACAGGCTTTATTCTAATAGCAGATTACTACAGACTTTATTCTAATAGCAGATTACTACAGACTTTATTCTAATAGCAGAATACTACAGACTTTATTCTAATAGCAGATTACTACAGACTTTATTCTAATAGCAGAATACTACAGACTTTATTCTAATAGCAGAATACTACAGACTTTATTCTAATAGCAGATTACTACAGACTTTTTCTAAGCCATGTTGGACTGGGGGCATGTGTTAACCAGAGCAGTGACAAATATGTGCAGAACCACTAAAGCCCTTGTGGCCTACTACACAGGAACTGCCTACGGAAAATAAAGTGCTCTCTACTTTGTGGGCAGCCATTAAATTAGCCGGAACTCAATGATTGAGTCACATTTAATTTGAAATGCCATTGCAGCTGCTGGGAGCACGCTTTGGAACTGCTGCAGCACCACCGTCACGTCTTGTACTCCATTATAATCACTGTTGTAACAGGAAACGTTCCCCCCCGCTTTTATAGTGGTACGACCCACTCACAGGAGACAAATGAAAACTTATTTGAAAGAAAGTGTAACACAGGCTGCGTTTACACACGCAGCCCAATTCTGTTCTTGTTTCCACTAACTGGTCTTTTGACCAATCAAATCAGATCTTTTAACATCCTCTAATTTTCATTGCTGATCTGATTGGTAAAAAGAACAAATTAGTGGAAAAAAATATCTGAATTGGGCTGACTCTGAAAACGCAGCCTTAGGCAACAGTAAGGCAGCAAAACAGTTCAAATTTGGCAATGTGGTTTACACATGTAGGCCGAGCATCGTCGCTCTCCCTCACTGCGCCAGGGTCGAGATTACAGAATAAGTAGTCCCGGCTATATTTAGAGGGAGCAAACTGCGCGTGAAGCCCAGCCATAACCCACATTACCCTTTAATGAGCATGGAGCGCCTGCCATAATCACATTCTCTCTGCTAATAAAAACACAGCAGGCCCTTTCCGACTGTTACAGTAAGGTATGCTACAGTAAGGCATACTACAGTAAGATATGTTAGAGAAAGGTATGCTAAAGTAAGGTATGCTCAGGTAAGGTATGCTACAGCAAGGTATGCTAGAGTAAGGTATGCCAGGGTAAGGTATGCTAGAGTAAGGTATGCAAGAGTAAGGTATGCTAGAGTAAGGTATGCTAGAGTAAGGTATAATAGAGTAAAGTATGCTAGAGTAAGGTATGCTGCAGTAAGGTATGCTAGAGAAAGGTATGCTAGAAAATGTATGCTAGAGTAAGGTATGCTAGAGTAAGGTATGCTAGATAAGGTATGCTAGATACGGTATGCTAGAGTAAGGTATGCTAGAGTAAGGTATGCTACAGAAAGGAATGCTACAGTAAGGTATGCTACAGTAAGGTATTCTACAGTAAGGTATGCAAGAGTAAGATATGCTAGAGTAAGGTATGCTACAGAAAGGAATGCTACAGTAAGGTATGCTAGAGAAAGATATGCTAGAGAAAGGTATGCTAGAGAAAGGTATGCTAGAGAAAGGTATGCTACAGTAAGGTATGCTACAGTAAGGTATGCTAGAGTAAGGTATGCTGGAGTAAGGTATGGGTCACAGAGAAGTAGGTCTACTGTAGAGAGAGTGGTTCGATTTAATTCCTTAAAAGTCCATCTATCCTTCCTCCCTTCCTTGAAGTAATCACTGATTAAATATTGGATAGGTGAACGCAAGGGCTGTCACCTGTCCAGTCATTTCTAATTACTGACTACTTCAAGGCAGTGGAGGATGCTGATGGAGACGGACTGGCATCTAACACATGAAAACCATGGAAACCATGTATTTGATAACATTCCACTGATTCCGTTCTAGTCAATATCACTAGCCTGTCCTCCCCAATTAAGGAGAGGAGAAGGGAAGGATTCAAATAGAGCCTGTGTCTCTGTAAAGCCCCCTCCTGGAGTAAGGGGGAATTGCTAAAGACCCCATTGAGCCTCCACACCACCACACCAGTACCAAAATTGACCACCATCACTAATTGACTCAGAGGCCTATCGCCTCTGACCACAGAACATAGGCCATCATATTCTGTTAATTTCCAGATGACACTATGTGTTCAATCACCACCGTTTGTCGACACCAATCAGGTGATCAACACCACCCAGTATCACGGGAATGCAAAGATCATCAAGGACCTCAGCCACCTAAGTCACGGCCGTTTCACCCCGCTACCATCTAGAAGGTGTAGACAGTAGAGGTGCATAAAAGCTGGGACCGAGAGACTGATAAACAGCCTGTATCTCTAGGCTATCAGACTGTTAAACAGTCATCACTAGCCAGCCTCCACCCAGTACCCTGCTCTGAACCTTAGGCACGGTCACTACTGCTGTACACACCAATCACATATACTATATATATATTTATTAAAAGCAAAAACAATGTTTTAAGTGAGAAGTAGGCATTGGTCTGAAGCCTAAAAATAATGGAAATTCTCATGAGCACCACAATGCCTACTCCACCCATGCTCTACCAAGGTTTTCCAGCACACAGCTTTGACCTACTACAAACAATGTGTAGGCAGGTTGCTTAGGATTCAAAACCTTCTCAAACAGCCTGATTCATAGTCTTAGAGGAGGTGCTTCCACAATAATGTGATTTGTATCACATACATGTTAAAGTACTGGATCCTTCACACATCACACTATTCCCATTCCATTACCTTTTCAAGCTTTTTTAAATTATACAAACGCAAGCTTTGCTTTTATACTTACAAGACCAGCATGCTTGATTGAGTGCCTGCTTGTATTTCCTTAACCTGTTGTGGATAGGGGGCAGTATTTTCACGGCCAGATAAAAAACGTACCCGATTTAATCTAGTTACAACTCTTGCCCAGAAACTAGAATATGCATAGTAGATTTGGATAGAAAACACTCTAAAGTTTCTAAAACTATTTGAATGGTGTCTGTGAGTATAACAGAACTCATATGGCAGGCAAAAACCTGAGAAGATTCCAAGCAGGAAGTGGCCTGTCTGACAATTTGTAGTCCTTCTGTTGCATCTCTATCGAAATTACAGCATCCGAGCTGTTACATGACACTTTCTAAGGCTTCCATTGGCTCTCTAAAGCCTTCAGAAACCGGATTAAGGCGTCTCCTGTCTCTGGGCAGATAACAGCAGCACAGTTTGTCAGTGGTCTGCCTGGGGACAGAGAGACTGGAGATGCGCGTTCACGAGAACTCGGCATTTTTTTCTTTCCCTCTTTGAATGAATACAACATTGTCCGGTTGGAATATTATCGCTATTTTACGAGAAAAATAGCAAAAAAATTGAATTTAAACAGCGATAGTGACCTGAACGCACAAACAAAACGGTAGTATTTGGATATAACTATGGATTATTTGGAACCAAAACAACATTTGTTGTTGAAGTAGAAGCCCTGGGAGTGCATTCTGACGAAGAACAGCAAAGGTAATACCATTTTTCTAATAGTAATTCTGAGTTTAGTGAGCCCCGAAGTTGGCAGGTGTCTGAATAGCTAGCCTGTGATGGCTGAGCTATGTACTCAGAATATTGCAAAATGTGCTTTTGTCGAAAAGCTATTTTAAAATCTGACACAGCGATTGCATAAAGGAGTTCTGTATCTATAATTCTTAAAATGATTGTTATGTATTTTGTCAACGTTTATGATGAGTGATTTAGTAAATTCACCGGAAGTTTTCGGTGGGTATGCTAGTTCAGAACATCACATGCTAATGTAAAAAGCTGGTTTTTGATATAAATATGAACTTCATTGAACAAAACATGCATGTATTGTATAACATAATGTCCTAGGAGTGTCATATGATGAAGATCATCAAAGGTTAGTGCTGCATTTAGCTGTGGTTTGGGTTTTTGCGACATACATGCTTGCATGGAAAATGGCTGTGTGATTGTTTTTGGCTATGTACTCTCCTAACATAATCTAATGTTTTGCTTTCGCTGTAAAGCCTTTTTGAAATCGGACAATGTGGTTGGATTAACGAGAGTCTTATCTTTCAAATGGTGTAACATAGTCATATGTTTGAAAAATTGAAGTTATAGCATTTTGAAGGTTTTTGTATTTCGCGCCACGCTATAACATTGGATATTTGGCGAGGCGTTCCGCTAGCGGAACATCTGTCCTTAACAGGTTTTAAACATCTGTTTGAAAAATGTTTTGTTGTTGTTGGTCAGTAGGTGTCCAACATAACAAAGTGGTGGAAAGTTGGACACAGTCACTCATATACTGTAAACTGAGTGTACAAAACATTAGGAACACCGTAATATTGAGTTGCACCACCTTTTGCCCTCAGAACAGCCTCAATTCATCGGGGCATGGATTCTACAGGGTGTGGAAAGCGTTCCACAGGGATGCTGGCCCATGTTAACTCATGTTAGCTTCCCACAGTTGTGTCAAGTTGACTGGATGTCCTTTGGGTGGTGGACCATTCTTGATACACACAGGAAACTGTTGAGCATGAAAAACCCAGCAGCGTTGCAGTTCTTGACACACTCAAACTGGTGCGCTTGGCACCTACTACCATATCCCGTTCAAAGGCATTTAAATATTTTGTCTTGCCAATTCACCCTCTGAATGGCACATACACAATCCATGTCTCAATTGTCTCAAGGCTTACAAATCCTTCTTTAACCTGTCTCATCCCCCTTCATCTACACTGATTGAGGTGGATTTTACAAGTGATATCAATATGGGATCATAGCTTTCACCTGGTCAGTCTATGTCATGGAAAGAGCAGGTGTTCCTAATGTTTTGTATACTCAGTGTATCCATGCCTAATTTCTGTAACAGTTATGTTGCCTGTGTAATATTGACAGAAACATGGTCCTGTTTGTGGGAGGGGACTCGAATGGTTGAGGGACAGCTATTGGGGAACTGTGGGGGGGGATCTTGGAGGGTTCGGGTTCACGCTTTTTGGCCTGGTGGTAGATCGGTCAACATGCCCTTGAGCAGTGCATTGACCGTGGATGCTTCTGTGTGTCGCTCTGAATGGGAATCTGTTGGATGTCTGGTATAGTTGTGGAGCGGCTTCACTGCAAGTATATTGTATGTTTCAGATATAAAAATAATAAAGAAAACATGGTCCTGTTTTATCAATTGCTGTGCTGATCAATGGCAGTTCATTACCTCTGTCAAATGAGTATTGGGCTTGAAGTTGTGTGTTTGTGTATCCCTTTTGGCAGTGCTATTGTAAGCTTTAATTTGAAACTTAATGGCATAGGTGGTGTGCTTGCATAAGTTCAAGGGTCACTGGTTTAAACCCTGGTCTGCAGGCTGTTGTCCACTCGAAGCTGAAATCAGTTTTGAACTAACTATTAATGTGTAGAATTTACCATGGATGGTCAAAAGTAATTGTCTGCAGTTTTCAGAAGGGGAAAAGCTCAATTGATTGTGACAGTCTGACATTGTAAAATTTGACTCTTTTCCCATTGAAAGCAAAGTAAAGGAACATGGTTTTAAATCAGTTTTTTCATGGTCCTAGGTCTCGCCAGATTTAGCGACCAACAGTAAATTAAATAAGTGCCTTAGGAAACAATTCAGATCCTTGACTTTTTCCACATTTTATAACATTACAGCCTTATTCTAAAATTGATTTAAAACGTAAAAATCCTCAGCAATCTACACACAATACCCCATAATGACAAAGCAAAACATAAGTATTCAGACCCTTTGCTATGAGACACGAAATTGAGCTCAGGTGCATCATGTTTCCATTGATCATCTTTGAGATGTTTCTACAACTTGATTGGAGTCCACTTGTTGTAAATTCAACTGATTGGACATGATTTGGAAAGGCACATACCTGTCTATATAAGGTCCCACTGCTGACAGTGCATGTCAGAGCAAAAACCAACCCATGAGGTTGAAGGAATTGTCCGTAGAGCTCCAAGACAGGATTGTGGCGAGGCACAGATCTGGGGAAGGATGCCAAAAATGTCTGAAGCATTGAAGTTTCTCAAGAACACAGTCGCCTCCATCATTCTTAAATGGAAAGAGTTTAGAACCACCAAGACTCTTCCTAGAGCTGGCCGCCCGGCCAAACTGAGCAATCGGGGGAGAAGGGCCTTGGTCAGGGAAGTGACCAAGAACCCAATGGTCACTCTGACAGAGCTCTAGAGTTCCTCTGTGCAGATGGGAGAACCTTCCAGAAGGACAACCATCTCTGCAGCGCTCCACCAATCATGCCTTTATGGTAGAGTGGCCAGACGGAAGCCACTCCTCAGTAAAAGGCACATGACAGCCCGCTTGGAGTTTGACAAAAGGCACCTAAAGACTCTCAGACCATGAGAAACAAGATTCTCTGGTCTGATGAAACCAAGATTGAACTCTTTGTCCTGAATGCCAAGTGTCACGTCTGGAGGAAACCTGGCACCATCCCTACGATGAAGCATGGTGGTGGCAGCATTAAGTTGGGGGGGATGTTTTTCAGCGGCAGGGAATGGGAGATTAGTCAGGATCGAGGCAAATATGAACGGAGCAAAGTACAGAGAGATTCTTGATGAAAACCTGCTCAACAGTGCTGCAGACCTCAGACTGGGGCGAAGGTTCACCTTCCAACAGGACAATGACCCAAAGCACACAGCCAAGACAATGCAGGAGTGGCTTTGGGACAAGTCTCTGAATGTCCTTGAGTGGCCCAGCCAGAGCCCGGACTTGAACCCGATCGAACATCTCTGGAGAGACCTGAAAATCGCTGTGCAGCAACGCTCCCCATCCAACCTGACAGAGCTTGAGAGGATCTGCAGAGAAGAATGGGAGACACTCCTCAAATACAGGTGTGCCAAGCTTGTAGTGTCATACCCAAGAAGACTTGATGCTGTAATCGCTGCCAAAGGTGCTTCAACAAAGTACTGAGTAAAGGGTCTGAATACTTATGGAAACGTAATATTTGTTCATAAACGAGAAAAAATGTCTAAAAACTAGTGATGTCAATATGGGGTATTGTGTGTAGATTGATGAGGGAAAAAACAATGTAATACATTTTAGAATAAGGCTGTAAAGTAACAGCATTTTGAAAAAGTTAAGGGGTCTGAATATATATACACAAGCTCACAGAACGGGATTGCTCAGTGCTGAAACGCGTAAAAATTGTCTGTCCTCACTACCGAGTTCCAAACTGCCTCTGGAAGCAACGTCAGCACAATAACTGTTTGTCGGGAGCTTCATGAAACCGTTTTCCGTGGCCGAGCAGCTGCACACAAGCCTAAGATCACCACGCGCAATGCCAAGCGTCAGCTGGAGTGGTGTAAAGCTCGCCGCCATTGGACTCTGGAGCAGTGGAAACGAGTTCTCTGGAGTGATTAATTACTCTTCACCATCTGGCAGTCCGACGGACAAATCTGGGTTTCGAGGATGCCAGGAGAACGTTACTTGCCCCAACGCATAGTGCCAACTGTAAAGTATGGTGGAGGAGAAATAATGGTCTGGGGCTGTTTTTCATGGTTCGGGCCCTTTAGTTCCAGTGAAGGGAAATCTTTTAACGCTACAGCATACAATTACATTCTAGAGGATTCTGTGATTCCAACTTTGTGGCAACAGTTTGGGGAAGGCCCTTTCCTGTTTCAGCATGACAATTCCCCCATGCACAAAGCGAGGTCCATACAGAAATGGTTTGTTGAGGTCGGTGTGGAAGAACTTGGCTGGCCTGCACAGAGCCCTGACTTCAACCCCATGAAACACCTTTAGGATGAATTAGAACACCGACTGCAAGCCAGGCTTAATCACCCAACATCAGTGCCTTACCTCACTAACGTTCTTGTGGCTGAATGGAAGCAAGTCCCCGCAGCAATGTTCCAACATCTAGTGGAAAGCTTTCCCAGAAGAGAAGAGGCTGTTTTCGTAACAAAGGGGAGACCAACTCCATATCAATGCCTATGATTTTGGAATAAGATGTTCGAAGAACAGGTGTCCACATACTTTTGCAATTGTTATAGATTACAATTGGATAACTGTTACAGTGCCATTTTGGTTGTTAATTGGCTTCGTTACGACAATTTCTTGCTTTCTGTTTTATATATATATATATATATATATATATGAAAAAGTGTACTTGTTTGACATTTAACTGCATTATTAGGAGCTAGTAACATAAGCATTTCGCTGAACCCGTTATAACATCTGCTAAACTGTGTACGCGACCAATAAAGTTTGATTTGATCTACTACACACGGCTGATTGGTTGATGATCCGTATTGGTCTGTCTTGTCCTTTAACGACAGTACAGCCTCAACGTAACTGGACCAGGCTTTCAAAACAGATATCAGACTCAGATTATTAAGAAAAGGAAAAACATTTTTAATCAATAAGCACCAATGATTGTATAAAATATACTCACTTATACTGATCAAATCTTTTATGAATTTCATAAGTTCTAACTTTTTTTTGTGGTGAATTTCTATGTGATTGGTGGAATTTATGCTGAATGAAGTCACATCTAACTAGCTATTTATCAAATCCAAATTCTAGCACCATAAAACGAATGCTGTACAACAAAATTACAAAAAACTAAAACAGTCCCTGACAAACAAACTATAAATTACATACTTAACCTTAATCATTTGATTCATTCACGTTATGTGCAGTTACGGTATAAATAAAACGTTGAATTGAAATGAAATACTGAGAGAAATTGTTGCTCAAATGAGAAATCACTAGACGTAGAAACACAGCTAATATAGTGCATCAGCATTTCTTTACTGATTGTTCCCTTTGTAGAATATGGGTGTTATGCATATGAAATGTGCTATTGGTCGAACAAACATCTCTTAAAGAATGACCTAATAGGACAAACAATAAACATGGCCAATCACTGGAAGACGAAAGGTGACATCTTGACTAGGAGAAACATCTGTAGTGAGAAATAATCTTGAACGTTGACTTGAAAAACTCTGCAAAGCCATGATTTGGAGCTGGTATCGACAGACAGTATCCGCTGTCTCATCTCAGGCAATCAACCAACCAATCAGAGGATGGGAGAGGAGGAATATGTTGATGACAATGATGAAATGTTCACAAAGGAATGTACATATATTTACACCTTTCCAGAGTGATAAGATGAGAGCAGATGGACGGAGCGGTCTGTTAAACATGCTTTCTGGTCTCGATGCAAAGGACAATGAACTGGTTGTTACAGCTTTGTGCTTGCTGTCCCAGGAGGAAGCCTGAAGCTAGATTGGACGACTGGCCCATGATGGACATGTTGTCAGACTGCCATGAATTGCAGGACCGGTCTACCAACAGGTTACCAAATGTATTGGAGCCATGCCAGATGCTCTTCTTAGGCCTGCGGGAGAGAGAGATATATATATAATGGGAGAGTGTATGGATACAGCATATACAGAGGCACATGTACACATCTACACACACCCCAACACATTAAAGTCATACTGGCATACATAACAGATATTCACGCAAACACCAATAAATAGTTGAAATACCCTACCATGAAAAAATCTGTAAAAAACATAATGGGACTTGAACTAATGTAGCCCCAAACTGAACAGAGATCCCCACCAATGTATGGACCGTTTTAACTCAATCTGTTCTCTTCTACCTTTCCTTCTCTGGAAAAGTACCAGGATGTTCACGTTTTATTTTTCACATGCACAAGTACAATGCCTTAGAGTGTTGGGCCAGTAATGAAAGGTCGCTGGGTTGAATATCCAAGCCGACAATGTGTGCAAGGCACTTAACCCTAATTTGCGCCAGGGTATCGCCGGATGGCTGACCCTGTAAAACAAGACATTTCAGTGCACCTATCCGGTGTGTGACAACAAACATTATTTTTGCAAGCGCTACCCAACAGTACAGTAATCAATATCAAAATAGTATAACTGATTTAAACATATATATATAAAAACAAAACAGGAAGCTATATACAGGGTCAGTGTAGTACCAAATCTACAATGCACAGGATCTGAATTTAGAAAACTGAACTAGAAAAATGAATTTGAATGGATGTTATAAATTGAATATATCAAACTTTGGTAAACTTGAAATTATAATTTGTAAACTTGATACACAGACAATGAATGCAATGCCTACTATATTGAAACTTAATATATAAATGTTGAATTTAAAATATTAAATTACATTTAAATGGTATTTGAAAACTGAATGCAATATGAATTAATTCAAATCATGAAATTCAAGTTCTATTTATGAATTCAATGATTCAATTTGTGCAAACTCAATGATATTGAATTAAAATGCAGTGTCTTAATACAAATGTAAAAATATTGAATTAAAATACAGTTTCCGTTGGCACTGAAATCTCTTCATACAGATGCGACCTCAACATAACAGATGACATCAATAGCCATATCCCTTTTTTGTGCCCAGGCTATATCTATTCATACACGTTCTCAAAGAGACCTCGCCACAAAGTAGGAAAGCGTCTGTTTGAAAAACATCTATAAAAAAGCCACTTTGGAGCCACAATTGCCAGCCTCTAGTCTCTGGTTTGTTGGGGCTGATAAATTCAACGCGGCGGTATATAAATAGAAGCAATAGAACGAGGGTGGACACAGCTGGCTCGCATGGGCCCGGGCTGAAACACACATCGGTACAACCCTCTGTGTCTGGATTGCGGGTTGTGCTATCCTGCACTTTGTGGAAACAGCCATGTGTGTTCCCTCCATCCCTCATGCCCACGTTCTTACAAACCCATTTGTCATTTGGTGAAGCAGCTTTTGGGTCAGGAGGGAAGATGAGTTGTGGAGGAGAATGTTTATGTAGTCTTTACTATTCAGACAGAGATATAGGATGTTTACCTAGTCTTTACTATTCAGACAGAGATATAGGACATTTATAGTATGAGGTCAGCCCCCACCACTCAGACCCCCTACAGACAGACACACACACACACACACACACACACACACACACACACACACACACACACACACACACACACACACACACACACACACACACACACACACACACAGACCAGAAGGGGTCTGCCATTACGTCCCGTCCGTCGAAGGAGTAGATTGGGATGTTTGATGGGAATTTGCCTCCACCCCCAGTGAAGATGGACTTGTAGTTACTGAACAAAATGTCCCCCTGTGGATACAGAACGAGCTGAGTTGACCGACACTTCATTTTGTTTAACACTGATCTTAGATGAGAGAGGTTGGCTTACCCTGAGGTTGGTTATGGGGTAGCTCTGTCTGAACCTCTGGGGGACCAGGTCTTTATTAATCGTCTGGATTTTTGAGGATACGAAGCCTCGGTAGTTGGCAGGCAGACCCATGGCCACGGCTTGTTCATGGCACCGCTTGTCTGTCATGTCGTCGCCACCAAAGTTCCCTGTGTAGGGTTGGTTCAGGGCCACCAGGTTGAGCTGAGGAAGAGACCGAGGATTAGAGATCCTCATGTGGTGTGTATTCTAAACCGCCACCTCATTCAGAGTGATCCTTCCACTACTCCAGGTGGTCAACGTAACCAAACAAAACGTCATAACTGACATGTGGCAGCAGGTAGCCTAGCGATTAAAGTACATTTTTTATGCTTGATCTGAAAATGTGGTCGGAGTATGGATGGTGTGACGCAAATGCGGAGCCTTTTGGAGGCATGCAGAGGCCAAATTGAGACCACTTAGCTGTGCGCCTCTCAAATTTTGTAACAATGCTGAGGGCTCCGCATTGACATGATTGGTTGACGGTAGGTGAGAGCGGGAGGTCCTGTATTAACACGAACTCACTTCCTTGATAACTTCCTTCACAATAGCTCTGCTCCACGAAGCACAAGAAGTATGAATGTCCTGCACGGCCAATGCCGACATCGGATTGACCTTGCAGCGCCCTTTAAGAGCGTTGAGCCAGTAACCCGAACGGACGCTGGTTCGAATTCCTGAGCAGACTAGGTGAAAAACCTCCTGACGTGCCCTTGAGCAAGGCACTTCTCCCTAATTGCTCTGAATAACAACGTCTGCCAAATGACTAAAATGTTTAAAAAAATAAACAAATATGTCCACATTCACTAACACACACTGTAGTAAAGAAATGTTAAGTCATCAACAGTATCATTCTCATCTCGCTTAGGTGATGGTCTTGGTACAGAATGGACTGTCTGCTACTGTGAAATGGGAATCTAAATCTCTAAAACTTGAACCTGGGCTGTCCTTCAACGACAGCACACAGACAGTAATTTCATCTAAAAGTAGAATACTCAAACCACTGCTAAATCACATTTTGACACCAGTTCATTTTGTGGCCAGACTTGAGCCAAACCAATGACTTGTTTTCACGAACAATAACAAAGGTTCAACTTTTTCCGCTCTGTTTTTCTCCTTTTTGTATCTAGAAGTTTTCTAACTACTAACTAGGAAGCAGAAAGTTTAAATAATGTATGTTGATTGACTGTTTCTTGGCTCCAGTGCAAAGTTTCATAAAACAACCGGGTGAAACAAAAGTTAAAGTAAAGATGTGAGTAAGAATACAGAAGTGTAAATAAAGACTGTTTTAAAAAACTTTATCGATCCTCTATGAAATAACAACAGCTAACTTTGCACAGGTGCAAACGCTTAGCCAATCTTGTCTCTTTGTCAACAAACTTACCCCATATCTTCTGGCGGTGCCTGGCTGAGCCTACGGGGGCAAACGTGTATTACTAACTGGATTATAAACAGAAAAAGCAGCAATCACACATCATATTCTGCTACAAGCATCCCTTATATGGAGGTCTACAATGCACTTTCACGTAAACAATCCATTGATGACAATGAGCAGAAAATTCATGCAGTTGAACATGTCCCATCCTCATCTCTACTGTCCTTACCGTGTCAGGTAGAGGGATATTGACTGGGCGGTAGATCAAGTTACCAAGCTGTGGAGACAGAGACACAGGGAAACACCAAACATATCAGATATATTCACGGCTTACAGAGCCACTATTGACACATGGAGGACAGGGACCAGAGACACACGGAGGACAGGGACCTGAGACACATGGAGGACAGGGACCAGAAACACACGGAGGACAGGGACCAGAGACACATGGAGGACAGGGACCAGAGACACAAGGAGGACAGGGACCAGAGACACATGGAGGACAGGGACCAGAGACACACGGAGGACAGGGACCAGAGACACACGGAGGACAGGGACCAGAGACACACGGAGGACAGGGACCAGAGACACACGGAGGACAGGGACTAGAGACACACGGAGGACAGGGACCAGAGACACACGGAGGACAGGGACCAGAGACACACGGAGGACAGGGACCAGAGACACATGGAGGAGAGGGACCAGAGACACATGGAGGACAGGGACCAGAGACACAAGGAGGACAGGGACCAGAGACACATGGAGGACAGGGACCAGAGACACATGGAGGACAGGGACCAGAGACACAAGGAGGACAGGGACCAGAGACACATGGAGGACAGGGACCAGAGACACAAGGAGGACAGGGACCAGAGACACAAGGAGGACAGGGACCAGAGACACACGGAGGACAGGGACCTGAGACACACGGAGACAGGGACCAGAGACACATGGAGGACAGGCACCAGAGACACATGGAGGACAGGGACCAGAGACACAAGGAGGACAGGGACTAGAGACACATGGAGGACAGGGACCAGAGACACATGGAGGACAGGGACATGAGACACATGGAGGACAGGGACCAGAGACACAAGGAGGACAGGGACCAGAGACACATGGAGGACAGGGACCAGAGACACAAGGAGGACAGGGACCAGAGACACATGGAGGACAGGGACCAGAGAGATATGGAGGACAGGGACCAGAGACACAAGGAGGACAGGGACCAGAGACACAAGGAGGACAGGGACCAGAGACACATGGAGGACAGGGACCTGAGACACAGGGAGGACACGTGGAGGACATGAACCAGAGATGCTACTGTACCAGGACCTCCTTCCATCCCTCTTGAACCCGGATGTAGAGTTTGCCTGTCCCCGTGGTGATGAAGCTCAGGGTCCCCTCTCTGCTGTTCATCGTCCTTTGCATCATAACCTCGCTGGAAGGAAACGTCTCCATCTAAAGGAAAAACACAGGAGAGAAGCACCTTTTGAGACTGGAAGGAAATATCTGACTGTTTATAACACTGTAATTGTTGGGGAGACAGTGGCCAGAGTGATCGAGGAGACGACAGTCATTTTATCTCTAGACACTGGTCAGGGCAATTGAAGAGGACAGACATTTCATCTGTAGTGTGTCTGGGGTTATTTGATGATGGACGTGTGATTATGTAACAAGGATTACATGATGTTACAGGATTGACAATTGATGGTATGACGGGATGACATTATGATGTGATGGGGACGGATAAGTGATGGAATAACGTAGGGGACAGACTGACTCACCACGGCAGAGGCCCCAGGAGGTCCAGCCGGGCCAGCGGGGCCTTGAGGTCCAGGGATGGTCACAGCTGGAATTACAAAAATGGGAGACAAACAACGGTAACGTTTTATTATGCGAAGCTAATCAGCATATTACACAATACAGCAAATTTCACAAAGGGTGACCACACATCTTACCTGGAGAGGGTGCTCCGGGGTGCCCGGGATTCCCTTGGGGGCCTTGAGGGCCAGGTCTCCCATACCCTGGAGTACCTGGAGACCCCGGAACGCCTGGATGGCCAGGGGGCCCCATAACAGTTTCTCCTTGAGGACCCTGAAACAGACCCAGTGCTTTAGCAGATATCTCCAGTCATTTTACCTTGAATGAATGTTCATAGAACATGATGACTCTCTGAGGTTATTTAAACCCCGTGACTCTCTGAGGTTATTTAAACCCCGTGACTCTGCGAGGTTATTTAAGCCCCGTGACTCTGTGAGGTTATTTAAACCCCGTGACTCTGTGAGGTTATTTAAACCCCGTGACTCTGTGAGGTTATTTAAACCCCGTGACTCTGTGAGGTTATTTAAACCCCGTGACTCTGTGAGGTTATTTAAACCCCGTGACTCTGTGAGGTTATTTAAGCCCCGTGACTCTGTGAGGTTATTTAAACCTTGTGACTCTGTGAGGTTATTTAAGCCCCGTGACTCTGTGAGGTTATTTAAACCTTGTGACTCTGTGAGGTTATTTAAGCCCCGTGACTCTGTGAGGTTATTTAAGCCCCGTGACTCTGTGAGGTTATTTAAACCTTGTGACTCTGTGAGGTTATTTAAGCCCCATGACTCTGTGAGGTTATTTAAGCCCCGTGACTCTGTGAGGTTATTTAAACCTTGTGACTCTGTGAGGTTATTTAAACCCCATGACTGTGAGGTTATTTAAATCTCATAACTCTGTACGTTTTTTTAAATGCAGCCAGTAGGACAAATCCTCTTTTGTTGCATGCAGCATCTGAATTTGAAAGAATTTGAAAATATTTGTATTCCCTTTAATGTAAATCCAGCATTTTGCCACTGCGGCCAAATTCAAAACCCTCACAACAAAAACAACTAAAACGGCTCATTTCAGACAGAAATCATCTCGTGCAGCAATTAAGCTCAACTGAAACTCACCAAACATTCTTTAGCTATCTAGCACACCATCAAAAGAGGTCATAGACTGTAATAACGCCCTCAAATGAAGATGACACCGATGATGTACAATCTCATGTGTCTGTCGCATGCTGCTCTTCTCAGTAAGTGTAATTGGTCAAAGCTGTGGTGGGTGGGCGTGGCTTTCGGAGTGTGTGGTCTCCTTGGAAACGAGACTCACCACCATTCCAGATGTCCCACGCGTACCAGGTGGGCCCGGTAACCCGGCCTCCCCCTTCTCCCCCTTCTCCCCCGTGAAGCCCTTGTCCCCTTTATTCCCCTGTGGACAGACAGACACACAAACTGAGAAGTAAGCACACACGCACACACACACGCACACACACACACACACACACACGTGCACACACACACGCGCGCACACACACACACGCACACACACACACGCACACACACACACGCGCACACACACACACGTGCACACACACACACGTGCACACACACACGTGCACACACACACGTACACACACGTACACACACACGTGCACACACACACGTGCACACACACACATACACACACGTACACACGTGCACACGCACACGTGCACACGCACACACACGTGCACACGCACACACACGTGCACACGCACACGCGCACACGCTCACACGCACACAACTCAACTTACCATAGTTACTTTGGGAAGCATTGTGACTGTAGAAAAAAAACAACATCCATTGGTTATTAAAGATAATAACATGTCTACATGAATAATGACAGAGGCATTATGACACATTAGAATATGTGTTGTTTATATCAAAAGTAGAACTGAAATAATCCTGTTAGGTAAACAGTGATCCATCCAATGTGACTCACGTGGTGGAGCAGGCATCCCAGGGAAACCCCTCTCCCCCTTGTCCCCTTTGGTCCCAGATGAAAGACAGTCCGACCCCCCTACAGGTCAGATGAGGAACAACAGCATTAGGCTGTCGCATAAAAGAGAAGAGAACAACAAAGTAATGACAGACAATGTTGGAACGTATGCCGTGTTTTTTTTGTTGCTATTTAATATGTTGTATTGGATGCAGCAGGTCGCAGAAGTCTCGTGTTGTATGTGTAATAATAGTACATATCATAAGTTACCTTTGATGCTTTCCATATCAACAAACAAATAACAGGTCCTGTGATGTCATGTTCTTCTTACTCACCATTTGTTGAATTCTCAGAACCATTTATCTGCAAAAGTGAAACAAATATGTTTAAAAGACATGAGTAATATTGGACTTTCCTGAACAGAAACGAGAACAGGGCATATGAAAGGAACAGTGAAGTGACAGTATGGAAACTTCCCATCATGCATTTCAGACAAACTAAAACAAGATGGCTATTATATGTGTATAATATTTGATATTATATATTGTGATGATACATCCACAGATTCAGAGGTCACATCAGGATGTATCTTTAAATCTATCTGTAACAAAATGGAGGGTTAGAAGGATGAAACAATGTGGTAACCACCACCACCACCGTGGAAGAAAGGTGATTTTTTCCAAGATGGCCCCCATGAAAGACAGGAAACACCAATCACATTTGGCTCATCTCACTTCTGAAAGACCTTACATAGTAAGTACATTCTTTAGGTTATGTTGTATTTGAGAACACAATTAACCTGGTATTTACAAAACAATGACATGGTTATCCAATCTGAATGGAATTATTGGAAATTACAATGTCTTAAACAGACTTCATATAGAAACTGTTAACATGAATTGCTTTTGACACTAGTAAATCTGCTCTCAGGAAGTCAGAATAAAATAGTATATAATTTGAATTAATGTTTAATATTCAATCTTGGGGACCATCCTGAATTGTGTTAGTGTCTTCCCCATGGAAGACTAACCAACCAATGGAAGAACAACCCCCTACCACATGACCACCGTGCCCATATGACATGCAGCATGCTGGGAGAGATCCTCTATTCACACCCGGAGTAGGTTAGGGACCATGGATGCAACATGCACATTCCCCTTTTATGATGAAAATGTGAGGAATACATCACAGAGTGAATGAGTGACTACGAGAGAGAATACGACAGACAGACAGACAGACACACACAGACACACACAGACACACACAGACACACACACACACACACACACACACACACACACACACACACACACACACACACACACACACGCGCGCGCCTGAGATCAGCCTGCCCAGCTCTGTGCTGTCTGCCAGTCACTTACGGCCTTTTTGCAGTGCGGTCTGGGAGGGATGGGAAAAACTGTCTTCAAAAAACAAAAGAAGGGGACAGTGAGCAGAACAGCTACAGTACTTTTTTTTATTTTTTATGTATTTCACCTTTATTTAACCAGGTAGGCAAGTTGAGAACAAGTTCTCATTTACAATTGCGACCTGGCCAAGATAAAGCAAAGCAGTTTGACACATATAACAACACAGAGTTACACATGGAGTAAAACAAACATACAGTCAATAATACAGTAGAAAAATAAGTCTATATACAATGTGAGCAAATGAGGTGAGATAAGGGAAGTAAAACTAATAAATAGGCCATGGTGGCGAAGTAAATACAATATAGCAATTAAAACAATGGAATGGTAGATTTGACAGTAGATGAGTGTGCAAAGTAGAAATACTGGGGTGCAAAGGAGCAAAATAAATAAATAAATACAGTAGGGGAAGAGGTAGTAGTTTGGGCTAAATTATAGATGGGCTATGTACAGGTGCAGTGATCTGTGAGCTGCTCTGATAGCTGGTGCTTAAAGCTAGTGAGGGAGATAAGTGTTTCCAGTTTCAGAGATTTTTGTAGTTCGTTCCAGTCATTGGCAGCAGAGAACTGGAAGGAGAGGTGGCCAAAGGAGGAATTGGCTTTGGGGGTGATAATGATACCTGATAATGACATGAACAGCTACAGTACCTGATAATGACATGGACAAACATGGATATAGGAAGGGTCCCCGACTGGCGGGTCGTTGGCCCATTTTGGCCAGCAGGTGATTTTATTTGGCCTCCCAAGACACAATCATGTCACAAGACCTGGATTTGAACCTTTATAAGAGGTTACTTTAAACTTACTCCTTTGGGGCAGTTGAACATTCCGGGACGTCCCGGGGGTCCGGGGGGGCCAGGGGATCCCTGAGAACAGAGAGGGAGAAGAAGAAAGTGACAGAGGAAGAGGAAAATATTAAAATCACCATTAGAGTTGAATGGGCAACATACTGGTTCAGAATCACCATTAGAGTTGAATGGGCAACATACTGGTTCAGAATCACCATTAGAGTTGAATGGGCAACATACTGGTTCAGAATCACCATTAGAGTTGAATGGGCAACATACCGGTTCAGAATCACCATTAGAGTTGAATGGGCAACATACCGGTTCAGAATCACCATTAGAGTTGAATGGGCAACATACTGGTTCAGAATCACCATTAGAGTTGAATGGGCAACATACGGGTTCAGAAGTCCATTTCACATCATTCATCCACAAACCTTCATAGGGAAACAACCCTTGATCTGCACAAGTGGACTTCAGATATGACCACAAGTATACTAAGTCTGGTTAAAAAAGTGATGTCACAGACAGACCTTAAACTAGCAAAATATTGCTGCTTCACTGAAAGTAATCGTCACACTGAGGTAGGGCCAGGGCAGTTATCATCACACTGAGGTAGGGCCAGGGCAGTAATCATCACACTGAGGTAGGGCCAGGGCAGTAATCATCCCACTGAGGTAGGGCCAGGGCAGTAATCATCATGGAACACTGAGGTAGGGCCAGGGCAGTAATCATCACACTGAGGTAGGGCCAGGGCAGTAATCATCATGGAACACTGAGGTAGGGCCAGGGCAGTAATCATCACACTGAGGTAGGGCCAGGGCAGTAATCATCATGGAACACTGAGGTAGGGCCAGGGAAGTAATCATCATGGAACACTGAGGTAGGGCCAGGGAAGTAATCATCATGGCACAGTGAGGAAGGGCCAGGGAAGTAATCGTCATGGAACACTGAGGTAGGGCCAGGGAAGTAATCGTCATGGAACACTGAGGTACTGTAGGACCAGGGAAGTAATCATCATGGAACACTGAGGTAGGGCCAGGGAAGTAATAATCATGGAACACTGAGGTAGGGCCAGGGAAGTAATAATCATGGAACACTGAGGTAGGGCCAGGGAAGCAATAATCATGGAACACAGGTAGGGCCAGGGAAGTAATCGTCATGGAACACTGAGGTAGGGCCAGGGAAGTAATAATCATGGAACACAGGTAGGGCCAGGGAAGTAATCATCATGGAACACTGAGGTAGGGCCAGGGAAGTAATAAGCATGGAACACAGGTAGGGCCGGGGAAGTAATCATCATGGAACACTGAGGTAGGGCCAAGTACCTCTGACACGTGTTGAGGAAAGCTGTCGTATTGAACGCAGTGCCGTTCTTCTCTGGCTAGGGGGCGCCACCTTCAGATAACTGCAGTACCGTTCGGCTCTGGCTAAGGGGCCCTAGTGAAGTGGTTGGCCCGAGTGCTGTGGTTCTCAAACCTTTGTGACCATGACCAATCTAAAGAGGGAGGGAGTTCAACTCACCGACACACCCACAGCGTCTCCCCTGTCTCCTTTATGCCCCATTATTCCAGGACGACCCTGTAGCGAGAGGCAAACCACATCATTAATGGAATGATGGCAATATGATCACATTCTGTAGTGTTCTGCATTTGTGTAACCCAAAAGAGTGCTCTTGGGTTTAGGCACTATATGTCAATAAAACATATTCGCACTGCCATTGTTATCATTTGTAGACTATAATGTTAAAAGAACGTCTCAAATCATAATGTGTGGTACTTACCGGACGACCAGGATAGCCATATTCTCCTTTGAGTCCTTCCGGCCCAATTGGACCCTGTAAAAAACAACAAAGCAGCAGTGTTTCCCTTTGTACTTCAACCCTCAGCAGGTGCACATGCTGACGAAGATACAGTTGAAGGCAGAAGTTTACATACACTTAGGTTGGAGTCATTAAAACTCGTTTTTCAACCACTCCACAAATTTCTTGTAAACAAACTATAGTTTTGGCAAGTCAGTTAGGACATCTACTTTGTGCATGACACGCAATTTTTTCAACAACTATTTACAGACAGATTATTTCACTTATAATTCACTGTATCACAATTCCAGGGGGTCAGAAGTTTACATACACTAAGTTGACTGTGCCTTTAAACAGCCTGGAAAATTCCAGAAAATTATGTCATGGTTTTAGAAGCTTCTGATAGGTTAATCGACATCATTTGAGTCAAGTGGAGGTGTACCTGTGGATGTATTTCAGGGCCTACCTTCAAACTCAGTGCCTCTTTGCTTGACATCATAAGAAAATCTAAAGAAATCAGCCAAGACCTCAGAAAGAAAATTGTAGACCTCCACAAATCTGGCTCACCCTTGGGAGCAATTTCCAAATGCCTGAAGGTACCACGTTTATCTGTACAAAAAATAGTACGCAAGTATAAACACCATGGGACCACGCAGCTGTTATACCGCTCAGGAAGGAGACGTGTTCTTTCTCCTAGAGATGAACGTATTTTGGCGCGAAAAGTGCAAATCAATCTCAGAACAACGCAAAGGACCTTGTGAAGATGCTGGAGGAAACAGGTAGAAAAGCATCTATATCCACAGTAAAACGAGTCCTATATCGACATAACCTAAAAGGCCGCTCAGCAAGGACGAAGCCACTGCTCCAAAACCGCCATAAAAAAAGTCAAACTACGGTTTGCAACTGCACATGGGGACAAAGACTTTTTGGAGAAATGTCCTCTGGTCTGATGAAACAAAAATAGAACTGTTTGGCCATAATGACCATCGTTATGTTTGGAGGAAAAAGGGGGAGGCTTGCAAGCCAAATAACACCATCCCAACCATGAAGCATGGGGGCGGCAGCATCATGTTGTGGGGGTGCTTTGCTGCACGAGGGGCTGGTGGACTTCACAAAATAGATGGCATCATGAGGGAGGAAAATTATGTGGATATATTGAAGCAACATCTCAAGACATCAGTCAGGAAGTTAAAGCTTGGTCGCAAATGGGTCTTCCAAATGGACAATGACCCAAAGCATACTTCCAAAGTTGTGGCAAAACGGCTTAAGGACAACAAAGTCAAGGTATTGGAGTGGCCATCACAAAGCCCTGACCTCAATCCTGTAGAAAATTTGTGGGCAGAAATGAAAAAGCGTGTTCGAGCAAGGAGGCCTACAAACCTGACTCAGTTACACCTGCTCTGTCAGGAGGAATGGGCCAAAATTCACCGAACTTATTGTGGGAAGCTTGTGGAAGGCTACCCAAAACGTTTGACCCAAGTTAAACAATTTAAAGGCAATGCTACCAAATACTAATTGAGTGTATGTAAACTTCTGGCCCACTGGGAATGTGATGAAATAAAAATAATTCTCTCTACTCTTATTCTGACATTTCACATTCTAAAAATAAAGTGGTGATCCTAACTGACCTAAGATATGGAATTTTTTGTAGAATTAAATGTCAGGAATTGTGAAAAACTGAGTTTAAGTCGCTCTGGATAAGAGCGTCTGCTAAATGACTAAAATATAAAAATATATATTATATAAATATTTGGCTAAGATGTATGTAAACTTCCGATTTCAACTGTACATCCTGATAAAGATACATCCTGATAAAGATACATCCTGATAAAGATACATCCTGATAAAGATACATCCTGATAAAGATACATCCCGATAAAGATACATCCCGATAAAGATACATCCCGATAAAGATACATCCCGATAAAGATACATCCCGATAAAGATACACCCTGCTAAAGATACACCCTGCTAAAGATACACCCTGATAAAGATACACCCTGATGCAGATACACCCTGATGCAGATACACCCTGATGCAGATACACCCTGATGCAGATACATCCTGATGCAGATACATCCTGATGCAGATACATCCTGATGCAGATACACCCTGATAAAGATACACCCTGATAAAGATACACCCTGATAAAGATACACCCTGATGAAGATACACCCTGATGAAGATACATCCTGATGAAGATACATCCTGATAAAGATACATCCTGATAAAGATACACCCTGATAAAGATACACCCTGATAAAGATACACCCTGATAAAGATACATCCTGATAAAGATACATCCTGATAAAGATACACCCTGATAAAGATACACCCTGATAAAGATTCACCCTGATAAAGATACATCCTGATAAAGATACATCCTGATGAAGATACATCGCAGGTCCGTAATATTCCCGAAAAAATGCATTGTCTGGATAGGGGGCCTAGAGGCAGGCCTGTATGTGCATATGCAAAAAAAGTTCCAAAACACATTGAATGAAAGCAGCTGCTGCAACACGACAAGAGAAGATGTAGTGGGGAAGTTACTACAAAGGGTAGTGTCAGATTAAGAAGCCAATAAAGTCTTACCATAACTCCAGCTGGCCCAGGAACACCACAATCGCCCTGCAAAAGAGTGAAGAAACAAAGTGGATCGTCTGACACAAGTATCGAACTTTGACCAAGGAAATAGTAAGACTAACCTTGATCCCTTTGGGCCCCTGTGGCCCTGTGAGTTCAGACATCATAGACCTGTCTGCTGCAACCATGACCCCTGGTTCACCCTTCTTGCCCTGCAAACACACGTGACCAATAACACGATATGCATACAGACACACGCTTGCAGTCAAATTACAATAAGATGATATACATACAATCAAATGACAATCATACATACTGTAGACACATGAGCACAACCCCCCCCTCCATACACACACCCAGGGGTAATGTGCAGCACATGCATGTTGAAGCACCAGGAGCACCTCTCAGAGAAAGGAAAACATTGGATAATAATCTCATTCATGTTGTTCCACAGACCTTGGGACTGAAGCATATTGTCTATGGTTGCTCAGTCTGGAAGCCATTATCAGGCTTTTGCACATCAATGCCCTGAGTGCAGCAACCGGGGTCCTAGCTTTAATCATAAGCACTGGTGTTCAGTTTCACACTTTTAATTGATTGAAACCCAAAGGGCTTTGAGCCTGTATATTAGATGTTCATTCAGTCCAGTGCAGAAAAGGTCACAAAGTGGTTATTTAGCAGAAGCTCTTATCCAGAGGGACTTACACTAGTGAGTGCATACATTTTCGTGCTAGTCCCCCATGGCCTGGAGGCCCATGGGAATCGAGCCCACAACCATGGCGTTGCAAGTGCCATGTGCTACCAACTGAGCCACACGGGACACAATAGGAAATCCTGGGCTCTTCAGTGGTTTCCTTTTCAAATGGTGACCCTAGCGGAATTCTGGCCTTAGTGGAATTCTGACCCTAGCGGAATTCTGACCCTAGCGGAATTCTGACCCTAGCGCAATTCTGACCCTAGCGGAATTCTGGCCTTAGCGGAATTCTGACCCTAGCGGAATTCTGGCCCTAGCGGAATTCTGGCCTTAGCAAAATTCTGACTCTAGCGGAATTCTGGCGGAATTCTGACTCTAGCGGAATTCTGACTCTAGCGGAATTCTGACCCTAGCAAAATTCTGACCCTAGCAAAATTCTGACTCTAGCGGAATTCTGCCCCAAGTGGAATTCTGACCCTAGTGGAATTCTTACCCTAGTGGAATTCTGACCCTAACGGAATTCTGACCCTAACAGAATTCTGACACTAGTGGAATTTTGACCAGAATTCTGATCATAGCGGAATTCTTAAAGGGATAGTGCGCAATTATTTCAACTTCCCCAGAGTCAGATGAACTCATGGATACCATTTGTATGTCTCTGCATGCAATTTGAAGGAAGTTGAAGGTAGTTTCACGAGCCATTGCTAACTAGCGTTAGAGCTGTTCCTCTAGAATTTGTCATTGCGCTAACGCTACTGTTCATAGCAACTTCTTTCAAACTGCATGCAGAGACATAAAACATGTATCCATTAGTTCATCTGATTCTGGTAAGTAGAAAAAGTTCTTAGTTGCCAAAATGTGGAACTATCCTGTTAAAATGAAAACACATAAGACACACACTTACCTTTAAGCCTGGAGGCCCTATGGTCCCTGGAATCCCCAAGTCCCCCTTTGGACCCCGTGGCCCCTGGGAATTATCATAGTAAATGTAGGTAAATAACCAAATTAAATCCATCAACTAGAACAGAGACATCTACAACAGCCATACTCATAGGCAGACAGCGGACCGGATCCGGACCCAGAACAGGGTCAATACAAACCGATCAATATTTTTAATTTTTAGGAATTCGGTCGGGATTCGACTCCTGGTGTCATATGAACACACATAAGACACGGAACATTTGTAGAATTGCAAGAAATTAGCTTTAAAACTGCTACAGTTTCCCTTCGCTCGATGGCATAATGGGGCGAATATCCATACCGACCTTTGCCACCTAGGAAATTTGTGTGACCGGACTTTCTCCAATAGTATGAGAACCCTGATCAACTACAACAGTATCTCTCTCCTATCAGTAAGTATCTGTCCAATTGCACAGTATAAAGTCTGCACTGTCAAGTTCATCCCAAAAGTGTGTGCCGCATACTGTATATTTTGCAATAGAGAAATGACAGACACAATACCATGGTAATCCTACCAACAGATCCTCTGAGCAGTAAAAGATTTGTTTTACTGTCGTATGAATTATGGACCCATACAAAAATAAAGTTGTCTGTTTCAAGGCAATGTCAAGCGGTCATGTTCCAATGAATCCAACAAAATGACCTACACACTGTTGAATCAACCTCCAGTCACAGATAAATACTTTAAACATGCATCTCTTATGGCCTGGACCTAATTGTTGTTAGGGACACAAAAACCGCTTGCACCAATTTTATGACCATACATTACAGATATCATTATAGCTATTTGAAACAAATCTTTGATATGATTGCAGCCATTTCTCAACATAATTGCTCTCGGGGAGCGAGTACGTCAAACCCAAAACAGTGTTCTGTCATGTAATCTTGTTAAGGCAAATAAAAGAGAGATCACAGAGGCCATTTAAAGAGTACCAAGAGGGTAACCTGAAAATATACTGCTCAAAAAAATAAAGGGAACACTTAAACAACACATCCTAGATCTGAATGAAAGAAATAATCTTATTAAATACTTTTTTCTTTACATAGTTGAATGTGCTGACAACAAAATCACACAAAAAGAATCAATGGAAATCCAATTTATCAACCCATGGAGGTCTGGATTTGGAGTCACACTCAAAATTAAAGTGGAAAACCACACTACAGGCTGATCCAACTTTGATGTAATGTCCTTAAAACAAGTCAAAATGAGGCTCAGTAGTGTGTGTGGCCTCCACGTGCCTGTATGACCTCCCTACAACGCCTGGGCATGCTCCTGATGAGGTGGCTGATGGTCTCCTGAGGGATCTCCTCCCAGACCTGGACTAAAGCATCCGCCAACTCCTGGACAGTCTGTGGTGCAACGTGGCGTTGGTGGATGGAGCGAGACATGATGTCCCAGATGTGCTCAATTGGATTCAGGTCTGGGGAATGGCCTTCCATCAATGCCTTCCTCTTGCAGGAACTGCTGACACACTCCAGCCACATGAGGTCTAGCATTGTCTTGCATTAGGAGGAACCCAGGGCCAACCGCACCAGCATATGGTCTCACAAGGGGTCTGAGGATCTCATCCTGGTACCTAATGGCAGTCAGGCTACCTCTGGCGAGCACATGGAGGGCTGTGCAGCCCCCCAAAGAAATGCCACCCCACACCATGACTGACCCACCGCCAAACCGGTCATGCTGGAGGATGTTGCAGGCAGCAGAACGTTCTCCACGGCGTCTCCAGACTCTGTCACGTCTGTCACGTGCTCAGTGTGAACCTGCTTTCATCTGTGAAGAGCACAGGGCGCCAGTGGTAAATTTGCCAATCTTGATGTTCTCTGGCAAATGCCAAACGTCCTGCACGGTGTTGGGCTGTAAGCACAACCCCCATCTGTGGACGTCGGGCCCTCATACCACCCTCATGGAGTCTGTTTCTGACCGTTTGAGCAGACACATGCACATTTGTGGCCTGCTGGAGGTCATTTTGCAGGGCTCTGGCAGTGCTTCTCCTGCTCCTCCTTGCACAAAGGCGGAGGTAGCAGTCCTGCTGCTGGGTTGTTGCCCTCCAACGGCCTCCTCCACATCTCCTGATGTACTGGCCTGTCTCCTGGTAGCGCCTCCATGCTCTGGACACTACGCTGACAGACACAGCAAACCTTCTTGCCACAGCTCGCATTGATGTGCCATCCTGGATGAGCTGCACTACCTGAGCCACTTGTGTGGGTTGTAGACTCCGTCTCATGCTACCACTAGAGTGAAAGCACCGCCAGCATTCAAAAGTGACCAAAACATCAGCCAGGAAGCATAGGAACGGAGAAGTGGTCTGTGGTCCCCATCTGCAGAACCACTCCTTTATTGGGGGTGTCTTGCTAATTGCCTATAATTTCCCCCTTTTGTCTATTCCATTTGCACAACAGCATGTGAAATTTATTGTCAATCAGTGTTGCTTCCTAAGTGGACAGTTTGATTTCACAGAAGTGTGATTGACTTGGAGTTACATTGTGTTGTTTAAGTGTTCCCTTTATTTTTTTGAGCAGTGTATATTAACATTTACATTTTACATTTTTACATTTTAGTCATTTAGCAGACGCTCTTATCCAGAGCGACTTACAGTAGTGAATGCATACATTTCATTTCATACTTTTTTTTCCTGTGCTATTAACACAAACACGAATGCACTGACACACACACACACACACATGGACACACACACACCTCAAGAATAAGTCTACTCACCCTGATCCCCTGAGATTTCAGCAGCCCTGAGAAGTTAAACACACCCTCTGAATCATTGAGCAGGACCTGAGGTAGGACAGAGAGGAGAGGCAGTGAGATTACTATCAACATCCATATTAGAACTATCCTATCAGAGAGCATTAGTAGGGGTGATAACAATGACTTTAATAACACCTAATTACTTTCTAACATCCTCTTACTTCCTGGAGGTTGATAACCGGTCCCGAAGACCCAGGAGGTCCTGGAGGGCCGGGGAAACTGAAGCCGTCCCGACCTCTCTCTCCCTGACAACAGAACACAGGGTTAGATAAACCAAGAACAGGGCCGGCCTGGTTGGCTCCAGAAGGCCAGTAAAAATAGACAGTCTCATAAAAGATGAACATGAATGGAGTCAGGAGGAGTGATAGTGTACCTTTGGTCCCATGTCACCTTGGTCCCCCTTCGCTCCCTGCATGGAAGAAATGGCAAACACTATCATGACAAAAGAGAACTGAGACCTGAGACCGTTTTATGATGAACCTACAAGTACAACTGTAAAGAGGATAAAGACAGATTGGAATACTATAAAAATCAGGAAAGGAAACAAAGGAGAGAGATTGAATTGGACAGTAAAAAGCAGGTTGATGTACTGACCGTATGCCCTGGCAGTCCATCTAGCCCAGAGGCCCCGGCTGCTCCTGGAGCACCAGGCTCCCCCTAGAGGAACACAGAGGAAATGGTTGAGGGGAAGGTTTTAGACCTTTAGATGCCTGTAAGTGACCCACCCACATAACATAGCCCTAAATTGGCCCAAAATCTACCTCGTCTGAGTAATCAATGAGTGAGACTTCTGAAAACCTCTTTATCTCAATGAGGAGATTGTAGATGAATTACTCTTTCCTTTATGAATCACATCTACAGTTGGGAATTGTACTAGGGCATAGATGCTTAGTGCTTTGGGAATTGTACTAGGGCATAGATGCTTAGTGCTTTGGGAATTGCTGGTGGTGGGTATGCAGATGATGTACAGTCCCTGAGAGGGTTAAAAAGCAAGATGGCCATCTCTGGCCCTGCCTGTGCACATATGTGTCAGAGAGGAATTCATTGGAAATTAGAAGAATAATAGGAACCACATGGTGGGGAAGTCGGCACTTCCTCTCTGAGGATAAATGGGAACCAGTTGAGTAGGGAGGACGCACCTTTACCGCTACACCAGGAAGCCCGTCCTGCCCGTCTTTGCCCTATGAAGGAGAAACAAAATGGCCGTCAGTATGGGAACCTTTTACAGGTATGTGGAACCACATATTCTAACACACAGAGAGAGGAATACAGAGATAGAGACAGAGAGAGAGAGAGAGAGAGAGAGAGAGTGAGAGAGAGAGATACAGTACAGTGCATTCAGAAAGTATTCAGACCTCTTCACTTTTTCCACAATTTGTTATGTTACAGTCTTATTCTAAAATGAATGCAAAAAAAATATTTTTATTCTCATTCCACACTCTCGATTCAATACCCTATAATGACAAAGCAAACACAAGGTTTTTAAAAATACTTTCCGAATGCACTGTATGCCACAGATTATTTAATTATTAGCGAAGTCCACTTGAAGCCCATCATAAGTATTGTAAGATTTCGATCCTATGATCTTATACACCCTCAGAAATGCCACCAGGGGTCTTTTCATAGTCCCCAAATCCAGAACAAATTCAAGAAAGTGTACAGTATTATATAGAGCCCTTATTGCATGGAACTTCCTTCCATCTCATTTTGCTCAAATAAACAGCAAACCTGGTTTCAAAAAAGAGATAAAGCAACACTTCGCGGCACAACGCCTTTTCCGTATTTGACCTAGATAGTTTGTGTGTATGCACTGATATGTAGGCTACGTGTGCCTTTTTAAAAATGTATGTAGTTCTGTCCTTGAGCTGTTCTTGTCTAATGATGTGCTGTATTATGTTTCATGTTTTGTGTGGACCCCAGGAAGAGGAGCTGCTGCTTTTGCAACAGCTAATGGGGATCCTAATAAAATACCAAATATTGGCGTGCAGTAGGATATGAACAAGGGGCCTTCTAGATAACGAGTGGCGTGCAGTAGGATATGAACAAGGGGCCTTCTAGATAAGCGGTGATGTGCAGTAGGACTGAACAAGGGCCTTCTAGATAACGAGTGGCGTGCAGTAGGATATGAACAAGGGGCCTTCTAGATAAGCGGTGATGTGCAGTAGGACTGAACAAGGGCCTTCTAGATAACGAGTGGCGTGCAGTAGGATATGAACAAGGGGCCTTCTAGATAAGCGGTGATGTGCAGTAGGACTGAACAAGGGCCTTCTAGATAACGAGTGGCGTGCAGTAGGACTGAACAAGGGCCTTCTAGATAACGAGTGGCGTGCAAGTGACTCACACTTCACACCAACGATCTAATACACGTTCACATTTTAACACAAACTAATGTTTGTATATACTAATGTCTAGTATATACAGACTACTGTGTCTAGTATATACAGACTACTGTGTCTAGTATATACAGACTACTGTGTCTAGTATATACAGACTACTGTGTCTAGTATATACAGACTACTGTGTCTAGTATATACAGACTACTGTGTCTAGTATATACAGACTACTGTGTCTAGTATACATGAGAACATCCAAGAGTCACGAAAATACTGCCGATGGCAAGTATATGTTGACCCCCCGATGGCAAGTATACGTTGACCCCCCCGATGGCAAGTATATGTTGACCCCCCGATGGCAAGTATACGATGACCCCCCCGATGGCAAGTATACGATGACCCCCCCCCGATGGCAAGTATACGTTAACCCCCCCTGATGGCAAGTATACGTTGACCCCCCCCGATGGCAAGTATACGTTGACCCCCCCCGATGGCAAGTATACGTTGACCCCCCCGATGGCAAGTATACGTTGACCCCCCCGATGGCAAGTATACGTTGACCCCCGATGGCAAGTATACATTGACCCCCCAATGGCAAGTATACGATGACCCCCGATGGCAAGTATACGTTGACCCCCCGATGGCAAGTATATGTTGACCCCCCGATGGCAAGTATACGTTGACCCCCGATGGCTAGTATACGTTGACCCCCGATGGCAAGTATACGTTGACCCCCCCCCGATGGCAAGTATACGTTGACCCCCCCCCCGATGGCTAGTATACGTTGACCCCCCCCCGATGGCAAGTATACGTTGACCCCCGATGGCAAGTATACGTTGACCCCCGATGGCAAGTATACGTTGACCCCCCCGATGGCAAGTATACGTTGACCCCCCCCCCCCCCGATGGCAAGTATACGTTGACCCCCGATGGCTAGTATACGTTGACCCCCCCCCCGATGGCAAGTATACGTTGACCCCCGATGGCAAGTATACGTTGACCCCCGATGGCAAGTATACGTTGACCCCCCCCCCCCGATGGCAAGTATACGTTGACCCCCGATGGCAAGTATACGTTGACCCCCGCTGGCAAGTATACGTTGACCCCCCCCCCCCGATGGCAAGTATACGTTGCCCCCCGATGGCAAGTATACGTTGACCCCCGATGGCAAGTATACGTTGACCCCCCCCCCGATGGCAAGTATACGTTGACCCCCGATGGCTAGTATACGTTGACCCCCCCGATGTCAAGTATACGTTGACCCCCCGATGGCAAGTATACGTTGACCCCCCGATGGCAAGTACACGTTGACCCCCCCGATGGCAAGTATACGTTGACCCCCGATGGCAAGTATACGTTGACCACCCCGATGGCAAGTATACGTTGACTTTGATGTCAGGTTGAAGTGTGTTTTTTGAGAGTAGCTCCCTTCCATAGTTAGCTTTTACCACAGTCGATGGATATCAATGATGGGACAGGATATTGTATTGAAACATGCCTGATAGGTACATTGAGTAAAGCCACTACGTCAGTGGTAGAAGACGTGAGGGACTACCTTAGGTCCTGGACGGCCAGGTTTGTCAATAGGACCCTGTGGAAAGCACCAGAAAAAAATGATTGTCAGTATTAATCATACTTATTTTCATATTAATATCATACTTATGAGCGAAAGGTTTGAAGTCCCAGCAGCACCATAAGAAACCACTCTTTGTGTTCGAACCTGAATACTTCTGGCCATCACTGCCCCAAAGCCACCCAGTTTCCTAGATCCTTTCATGTCCTGCAAACAACATACAGTCAATGACAACTGATCTGTGCTAATGAACCATCTGGCACAAAATGGCTGCCGGGCATCACTAAGGTGGGTGCTACACATTGGCAGAGAAGTAGAGGTGAAACGAGATGATTTACTATGCCCCAAAATCTGTCCGCATGAGATAAGAATGCAACATACGTCAAATCAAATAAAATGTTATTAGTCACATGCACTGAATACAGTAAATTGCTTACTTACAAACCCCTAACAAACAATGCAGTTAAAAAAAATACGGATAAAAATAAGAAATAAAAGTAACAAGTAATTAAAGAGCAGCAGTAAAATAACAATAGCGAGACTGTATACAGGGGGGTACCGGTACAGAGTCAATGTGTGGGGAACCGGTTAGGTGAGGTAATATGTACATCTAGGTAGAGTTATTAAAGTGACTATGCATAGATGGTAACAATAGAGAGTATCAGCAGTGCAAAAGGGGGGGGGGCAATGCAAATAGTCTGGGAAGCCATTTGATTAGATGTTCAGGAGTCTTATGGCTTGGGGGTAGAAACTGTTTAGAAGCCTCTTGGACCTAGACTTGGCACTCCAGTACCACTTGCCATGCGGTAGCAGAGATAACAGTCTATGACTAGGGTGGCTGGAGTCTGACAATTTTTAGGGCCTTCCTCTGACACCGCCTGGTATAGAGGTCCTGGATTGATGTACTGGGCTGTGCGCACTACCCTCTGTAGTGCCTTGCGGTCGAAGGCCGAGCAGTTGCCATACCAGGCAGTGATGCAACCAGTCAGGATGCTCTTGATGTGGCAGCTGTAGAACCTTTTGAGGATCTGAAGAGCCGTGCCAAATCTTTTCAGTCTCCTGAGGGAGGATAGGTTTGTCGTGCCCTCTTCACGACTGTCTTAGTGTGCTTGGACCACGTTAGTTTGTTGGTGATGTGGACACCAAGGAACTTGAAGCTGTCAACCTGCTCCACTGCAGCCCCGTGGATGAGAATGGGGGTGTGCTTTTCCTGAAGTCCACGATCATCTCCTTTGTCTTGATCACGTTGAGGGAGAGGTTGTTGTCCTGGCACCATATGGCCAGGTCTCTGACCTCTTCCCTATAGGCTGTCTCGTCGTTGTCGGTGATCAGGCCTACCACTGTTGTGTCATCAGCAAACTTAATAACGGTGTTGGAGTCGTGCCTGGCCATGCAGTCATGAGTAAACAGGGAGTACAAGAGGGGACTAGGCACGCACCCATGAGGGGCCCCTGTGTTGAGGATCAGCGTGGCGGATGTGTTGTTACCTACCCTTACCCCCTGGGGGCAGCCTGTCAGGAAGTCCAGGATCCAGTTGCAGAGGGAGGTGTTTAGTCCCAGGGTCCTTAGTTTATTGATGAGCTTTGAGGGCGCTATGGTGTTGAACGCTGAGCTGTAGTCAATGAATAGCATTCTCACATAGGTGTTTCTTTTATCCAGGTTTGAAAGGGCAGTGTGGAGTGCAATAGAGATGGCATCATCTGTGGATCTGTTGGGGCGGTATGCAAATTTGGAGTGGGTCTAGGGTTTCTGGGATAACGGTGTTGATGTGAGCCATGACCAGCCTTTCAAAGCACCTCATGGCTACAGATGTGAGTGCTACGGGTCGGTCGTCATTTAGGCAGGTTACCTTAGTGTTCTTGGGCACAGGCACTATGGTGGTCTGCTTAAAACATGTTGGTATTACAGACTCAGACAGGGAGAGGTTGAAAATGTCAGTGAAGACACTTGCCAGTTGGTCAGCGCATGCTTGCAGTACATGTCCTGGTAATCCGTCTGGCCCCGCGGCCTTGTGAATGTTGACCTGTTTAAAGGTTTTACTCACATCGGCTGCAGAGAGCTTGATCACACAGTCTTCCGGAACAGCTGGTGCTCTCATGCATGTTTTAGTGTTATTTGCCTCGAAGCGAGCATAGAAGTAGTTTAGCTTGTATGGTAGGCTCGTGTCACTGGGCAGCTCTCGGCTGTGTTTCCCTTTATAGTCTGTAATGGTTTGCAAGCCCTGCTACATGCGACGAGCGTCAGAGCCGGTGTATTACGATTCGATCTTAGTCCTGTATTGATGCTTTGCCTGTTAGATGGTTTGTCGGAGGGCATAGCGGGATTTCTTATAAGCTTCCGGGTCAGAGTCCCGCTCCTTGAAAGCGACAGCTCTAGCCTTTAGCTCAGTGCAGATGTTGCCTGTAATCCATGGCTTCTGGTTGGGGTATGTACGCACGGTCCCTGTGGGAACGACGTCATCGATGCACTTATTGATGAAGCCAATGACTGATGTGGTGTACTCCTCAATGCCATCGGAGGAATCCCGGAACATATTCCAGTCTGTGTTAGCAAAACAGTCCTGTAGCTTAGCATCTGCTTCATCTGACCACTTTTTTATTGATCTAGTCACTAGTGCTTCCTGCTTTAATTTTTGCTTGTAAGCAGGAATCAGGAGGATAGAATTATGGTCAGATTTGCCAAATGGAAGGCGAGGGAGAGCTTTGTATGCGTCTCTGTGTGTGGAGTATAGGTGGTTCAGAGTTCTTTTCCCTCTGGTTGCACAATTAACATGCTGATAGAAATTTGGTAAAACTGATTTAAGTTTCCCTGCATTAAAGTCCCCGGCTACTAGGAGCGCCACCTCTAGAGGAGCGTTTTCTTGTTTGCTTATGGTGGAATACAGCTCATTCAATGCTGTCTTAGTTCCAGCCTCAGTCTGTGGTGGTATGTAAACAGCTACGAAATATACAGATGAAAACTCTCTAGGTGGATAGTGTGGTCTATAGCTTATCATGAGATACTCGACCTCAGGCGAGCAATAGCTCGAGACTTGCTTAGAAATCATACACCAGCTGTTATTTACAAAAATACAGTCTGCCGCACCTTGTCATACCAGACGCCGGTGCAGCGTATAACCAGCCAGCTGTATGTGAATAGTGTCGTTGTTCAGCCACGATTCCGTGAAGCATAAGATATTACAGTTTTGAATGTCCTGATGGTAGTTTAATCTTCCACGTAGTTCATCAATTTTATTCTCCAAAGATTGCACGTTTGCTAGCAGAATGGAAGGAAGTGGAGGTTTATTTGATCGCCTACGAATTCTCAGAAAGCAGCCCCGCCCTCCGGCCCCTTTTTCTCTGCCTCCTCTTCATGCAAATCACAGAGATCGGGGCCTGTTCCCGAGAAAGCAGTATATCGTTCGCATCAGACTCGTTAAAGGAAAAAAAAGATTCTGCCAGTCCGTGGTGAGTAATCACAGTTCTGATGTCCAGAAGTTATTTTCGGTCATAAGAGACGGTAGCTGCAATATTATGTACAAAATAAGTAAAAAATAATAAGTTACAAACAACGCAAATAAACAAACAAACAAAAACACAATCGGTTGGGGAAACGTCAGCCTTCTTCTCTGGTGCCATTGTTACATCATGTACAGTATGTTGTTGACCCTCTGACAGACAGGAGAGCTGAGTGAGTGAAATCATACCTCCAGGTCCAAGCTGAAGCCCCGTCCTGGGGGTCCCGGTAGCCCAGGGGGCCCCCTCAGACCCGGCTTCCCCTCTGGTCCCTCTGAGCCGGGCAGACCTGGGAACCCTGCAGCACCTGGCTCCCCCTAGGAGAGAAACACAATGGTTCAGTCCAATAACCTCCTCAAGCAACATTTTTTTGCATATGTGAAGGAACAGGATGGGTCTAAGTATTATGAAGGAGACTCCCACTAAGCCCATTGGAAGGCTAGGTGAAGGCATCACAGTAGCTTAGACCAATCTTTTCCTTCAGATCTGCATCCACTGATTGAGAAGGGACTAGAGGTTGATTTTGGAGCATACAGTCTTCTATTTATTTGGTTCTGGTTATTAGCAGTAATTATCCCTGGCTTCATATGTGGGGACCAGCTGTGTTTGGGATGATTAGTGGTTAAAAGCAGTTGTGGTTTTTAGGGTCACTTCTAGGTTGGGGAGTAATAGATTTCCATGACTCAAACTGTACCTTTGGTCCATGTGTTCCGCTCAGACCCGGCTCACCCTGTCAAAGAAAATCTTTCAATCAAATGAAATCCAATGTTCTTCAAGAAGCCCTATTTCTTTTCTTTATTTAACAATCACTACACAGGATATCAGAGGTCTACATCCATCGGTCGTACCTTCTCTCCTCTCTCGCCAGCTGGACCAGGGTACCCATCATTCCCATCAACCCCCTGGGAAATAGAACAATCACTTAGATCAGATGTGTTTGGGCGTAATGAATTTCTGTCTAGTACGGGATCACAAAGAGGTTCTATTTGGCTGAGAAGTGTCTGATTGGACAGCACAGCAAGACTGTAGATTTATTACACCTGCTAATTTACAAATAATTATCTATTCAGAAGAGCCAGAACTCAATTCATAGTTTCAACGATGACAACTAAGATTAGATCAATGTCCTGTATGTAATCCTTTCACACAGTTAGTGAAAGCCTCATGCATTCCCATGTCAAAAGGCAAGATTTTCCCCAACGATGCAGCTATGGGAGAGACCACGTGAGGATTTTTGTCCAGCTGCAGTCAGAAAGCCATTAGCTCACTGAGTGAAGATTACATTGCTGATTCATGGCTTCTTAACCTTTCCATATGAGACTCTAAAGATCTTTGTCTCCATTGGTCCATTGTTAATGGTCTTATTGTACTTTGTGAATCGTATCGTGAAACAAACTTAAAATGGTTTCTCAACAGATTAGGCGAGAGATCATTGACCTCAGCAATAACATTCTGTAATCTGTCATTCAGGCTGTTAAGCAATACCTCACCCCTGGGAAAGTAGGCATGAACACTGTCAAATCCCATGAAATAGATTGTGACGTGTTGTGAAATCCCTGTCGTTCACGAAAGAGGAGGTTGATTGGAGTACATGTTGGGGTGGATTTGACACACAACAGCCGTATAGTTTGATGAAACAGTCAAACAATCTGTAGCTACAGTATGACAGGCTGTCTGGAGCCAAGCCAAGTAATTAAGTCTCTGTGGGAAGTTAGGAACTGGGAATGCATTATAACAGGGGCAACTGTCAACACTGTCTCGGTACACAAATCCCCTTTAACCACAGATCTAGGATCAGATTAACCAATCAGCTACCTCCGATCCGGGGCTGAAAAAAAGACCTGACTCTGTATCATTGGATAACACCGACTTTGACCTGATCTGTCAAACACGGAGGGTTGGAATTCCCATAGTGCTCTGTGAATCAAGGTCCCTGGCTTTGAGCAGGTGAGATGTCAGAGCTGTGCACATGTTCTAAGGAGGGGAAGGCTAGGCAGCTTCTATTGTGTGGTGCAGGCTCGACCACAGAGAGAGAGAGGGACGAGGGACGCTGGCTGGGATTCTGGTTACCGTTGCAAAGGGGAGCAGACTTGCTTATAAACACAGAGCTCCTTTTACAGCTTGGTTAAAAGGCTGGGTGACACACAGCGCTCCAAAAGAGAACTTCAAAGAGCTGGTATCTAAGTGATGTCACTCCTGTGTTCCTTCTAGATTGAGTAACAAATATGCAACACTAATAAAACGTCCCTTCTTTTTCACATTTACAAACGTGCTTAAGACAGGGTTTTAACCTTCAGTATAGGGGTTATATAATGGTTATATAACCACATCGGTCGTTAACAAAAATTTCAATGCACTTTTTGAAACAGTTAAAAATAAAGCTGTAATATTTAGGCACACGTCATGCCTCCATGCCTCTGTCTACAGCCCTCCTCCCCCAAATCACCACAGGGCATCATCAAAAGCAATACACGTTGTCAAGGCAGCCAGATCGATGTCACCAGGGTCCAGCTCCGTGGTGACCTCACCATGGTGACAGCTACTCTGGGTGCCTCAGTCGTCCGTTCAATCACTCACAAAACATTGGGCCTTCAGAACCTTCTGGGTTTAAGCAAGCAGAAGAAATTGCTGGGTTGTGGGGGAAATATGGGATATTCAAATGGTTTCCAGGAATTTCTTGGTAGAGCTGTGCTAAAAGGTTGCATGAAGGTTGCTACTGGGCTTGACAAACCTTTGGCAGACACCTGGGGGTTTAATTATTTTGATTATCTGGCAGACACCTGGGGGTTTAATTATTTTGATTATCTGGCAGACACCTGGGGGTTTAATTAATTTGATTATCTGGCAGACACCTGGGGGTTTAATTATTTTGATTATCTGGCAGACACCTGGGGGTTTAATTATTTTGATTATCTGGCAGACACCTGGGGGTTTAATTAATTTGATTATCTGGCAGACACCTGGGGGTTTAATTAATTTCATTATCCGGCAGACACCTGGGGGTTTAATTAATTTCATTATCCGGCAGACACCTGGGGGTTTAATTAATTTGATTATTCGGCAGACACCTGGGGGTTTAATTAATTTGATTATCCGGCAGACACCTGGGGGTTTAATTAATTTGATTATCAGGCAGACACCTGGGGGTTTAATTAATTTGATTAACTGGCAGACACCTGGGGTTTAATTAATTTGATTATCAGGCAGACACCTGGGGGTTTAATTAATTTGATTATCCGGCAGACACCTGGGGGTTTATATAATTTGATTATCAGGCAGACACCTGGGGGTTTATATAATTTGATTATCAGGCAGACACCTGGGGGTTTAATTAATTTGATTATCAGGCAGACACCTGGGGGTTTAATTAATTTGATTATCAGGCAGACACCTGGGGGTTTAATTAATTTGATTAACTGGCAGACACCTGGGGTTTAATTCATTTGATTAACTGGCAGACACCTGGGGGTTTAATTAATTTCATTATCAGGCAGACACCTGGGGGTTTAATTAATTTGATTATCTGGCAGACACCTGGGGGTTGAATTAATTTGATTAACTGGCAGACACCTGGGGGTTGAATTAATTTGATTATCTGGCAGACACCTGGGGGTTGAATTAATTTGATTATCTGGCAGACACCTGGGGGTTTAATTAATTTGATTACCTGGCAGACACCTGGGGGTTGAATTAATTTGATTATCAGGCAGACACCTGGGGGTTGAATTAATTTGATTATCTGGCAGACACCTGGGGGTTTAATTAATTTGATTACCTGGCAGACACCTGGGGGTTTAATTAATTTGATTATCTGGCAGACACCTGGGGGTTTAATTATTTTGATTATCTGGACAACGCTTTGTTCTAAGAAATGAATTTGCAAAGCTCACGCACGCACGCACGCACGCACGCACGCACGCACGCACGCAGACACACACACACACATCACAAGACCCAGAACCATCTGCCTTATAGGCCTCTGACAGGACCAGAATATAATACCTATAATACCTAATACCTTGTAAGTAAGCATTTCACTGTAACGTCTACACCTGTTGTATTCGGCCCTTGTGACTAATAAAATTGGATTTGATTTGATGGAGTTTCAGTGATGTGTTTGGTGACTCACAGGCAGTCCAGGTTTACCCATCTCTCCATCCTTCCCATTTTTCCCGGGAGCCCCAGGGGATGCAGAGAGGCCCTCAGATGAACCTGGGGCCCCAGGAAGCCCTGGAGGACCAGGTGGACCAGGAGGACCCTGGATGAAGAAAATAAATCAATAACATTCACGCTAACAAAATAACACGATACATCTGTCATAATGCATAAATGCTAATGCTAACTTATGTGTACCCAAATGGTGTTTGTGGCTATAGTCAGAGAGCAGAACAACAGCAGGTGGATTCTAGAGTTTTGAAAAGGATGACCACTCACTGTCATAATCTCTGTGTCTCCGTCAAAGTACTCAAAGCCTGAGCCGTCCACACCATCCTGCAAACCACAAACGCTTACAATGAATGAATGAACTGATGAATCAACGAAAACAACCAAATCAATCGTCCAACTAATTCTACCATCCATCTATTCACATCCACGTGTGGTTCATTCCACACTACATACCGGGGATCTGGATGAATTGGGTCGACCCGGTGGCCCAGCAGGTCCGGGAGGACCAGGTTTGCCCACTCCAGGATCACCCTTCAGGGGTCAACAACACACACACACAATCCAGGGTCAAGGGTCAAACACAACAACCAAGTACAACAGTGTTTCTCAATCCAATCCTGGGGGACCCTTGTTGGATAATGCACATTTTAGTTCTGGCCCAGCACTAACACACCGGATGTAATTCATCGCCAGCCCTTGATGTAATTCATCGCCAGCCCTTGATGTAATTCATCGCCAGCCCTTGATGTAATTAATCGCCAGTCCTTGATGTAATTAATCGCCAGTCCTTGATGTAATTAATCGCCAGCCCTTGATGTAATTCATCGCCAGTCCTTGATGTAATTAATCGCCAGCCCTTGATGTAATTAATCGTCAGCCCTTGATGTAATTCATCGCCAGCCCTTGATGTAATTCATCGCCAGCCCTTGATGTAATTAATCGCCAGTCCTTGATGTAATTAATCGTCAGCCCTTGATGTAATTAATCGTCAGCCCTTGATGTAATTCATCACCAGTCCTTGATGTAATTCATCACCAGCCCTTGATGTAATTCATCACCAGCCCTTGATGTAATTCATCGCCAGCCCTTGATGTAATTCATCGCCAGCCCTTGATGTTGGTGTTTGGGCCAGAGCAAAACATTTGCAATAAAGTAGAGTACCGCTGAACTATTCATCGATAGTGGAGCTAAAACCTGTAGGCCACTAGAACGTCATATACCGTCTGCAGCAGTGAAAGGAGGTTAGACAGTATGTGATGTTGCACCTTGTCTCCTTTGGGACCAGGATCTCCTGGCAAGCCTGGGAATCCCTGAACTCCAGTTTCTCCCTGTGGTAGGAAACACAGCAAGTGAGGATTATCAACATGAGAAATGGCTGACGGGTTAAAACATATGAAGATATCCACATGGGTCGTGTACAGTTACAGTAGACTGTCTAACAATGATTGGTGGACTGACAGGAGTTGAAGACTGGATTGATGTGTGGCCCTTCCTTCCAGAGTTATATCACTCCATAAAACACAATGTTCAAAAAGATCATCCACCCGGTTCTCACTATAACAGTTATCTAATCCCTCTCTGAAGCACCTTTATGACACACACACACACACACACACGCACACACAGGCACGCGCGCACGCACACACACACGCACAGACACAGGCACGCGCGCACGCACACGCACACGCACACACACAGACACACACACAAAGACACACACACGCACACGCACACACACACACAGACAGACACAGACACGTACACGCACACACACAGAACCCCATACAGATGTATCCCACATGTGTGAGCAGCACCACATATCTCTTCACACAGAGGTCAGGACCTGGGCTTCAGAGTTGATCAAGCCCACAGGTGGGCAGGTGCTCTCGTTTCACCAATCGAAACGCACAGAAGCAGATCAAAGACCCCTAGAGGGACCACCGTAGAAGATCCCCTCTCCATCGCTCATCTCTGACGTCCAGGGACGTGAGTTGTAAATAAACAATGACTCAACTTTCCTCATTTTTGTAAAACATTTCCAAATGACTGCATCCCACTTTCCTCCATAGCTAGCTTAGGGACTGGGTCTGGTGTACACATGTGAGGTATCGGTTGTGTGCGCCTAAAAAGCTGTGGTGTGTTTACAGTGGAATGAGCATATTTGTGTTCTTGAGATAGAGAGAGAGTGTGGGAGTTATTGTATATAGCAGAACAACAGAGTCAAGTCTCTGTTATGTAGTGTGTACTGTAGGGCCTATTGGTTGGAGATTCAGAATAAAACACAATACTGGAACTACTCTGTACATTATTGTATAGAAAAATTGTTTACAGTTTTTTTCAATTGCTAACATGCATTGGTCAAAACTGAAGTCACATTGTCAAAACTCTTCAAAGAGTCAGCGAAACAGAAGTGTATGTGAACCAAACTGTGAATCATTTTAATTCCTTTCACACAAAATGCATTCAATGACCACATTCTCTGAAATCCACAAACAATTTTTTCATTCATACTCCACCACCTGCAAAACTCTGTATTTGCAGCACATGTTTTCAAACGCTAACACAATGTTTCCAAAACTGTTAAAAACACATTCAAAACAGAACGATGGCAAATGTCGTGCATTTCTGCAGTAACCAGATTGAAACATATAGAAAATCTCAGCAGAATGTTTAATCATTCCAAACACAGCTGATTGCCTACCCAAGCGTCCTGTTTTTAGTCTCTTTACCAAACAGACAAAAGAGGACGGCTTCGGAATGATTTAGTTTGGAAACATGGATCAAGGAAGACAGGTTGGTGGGGAAAGAGTGGCAGGGAGAGGGAGAAAGCGTGGAGGACATAGGAGAGGAAGACCAAGAGCGGTGGTCTCTGATGATGATGATGATGTAAACCAGGGTCTCTCTTTGAGAGAGGCCGGTTTAAGGGTGCAACCAAACCTGCAACAGTTGCATCAATAGTACAAATCTTCCGGCAAAACAGCAGGTGAAATAATTGAACTACATATTACAGTACAATACAGTATGTTCACATTTTTACATGTACTGACACTTTGAAATATATTGGTTGTTTAGTTTTTTTCAGTAGGATCCAAAAGGTTGCCTCCCACAGGAGGGAGAGGCAGAATATTATCAGATCTGCAGGAAATTGACATTGTTGACATGGTAATTGGCAAAAATGCTATAAAACTGTGGTAAATTCTGGACAGAGTGCTGGCAGACAATATCACTTTTGGGAATGTGAATACGGTCAGCACAACAACAATTGCCAGAGTCTTAGAGAAACATAAAATAAGGATGAAGCAGTTGTACCCTTTGAGAGAAACAGTGAACGTGTGAAAGAACTCCGGTATCAGTATGTCCAGGTAAGATGTCTGTTCAATAACCAAACAGGATACATACACAGCTATGCATAATGTAAGGTACTGTAAAACTGTGGATTTACTGTATTTTAGAGAGTAATGGAGATGGAAGCCATGCAAACTGTACATACATTCATCTTTGTGGATGAAGCTGGATTCAACCTGGCAAAAACACGCCACAGGAGAAGAAATGTGATTGGACAGAGAGCAACCGTGGATGTCCCAGGCCAGAGAGGAGCTAACATCAATGTGTGCATCACTGTCCAATGATGGTTTGCTGTTACACAAAACACTCATTGGCCCCTACAATACAGAGAGGCTCATTTATTTTCTGGATGACCTGCATAATGGACTTGTGCCAGCGGAGGAGAGCGGGGCAAGAAACTCCCCTACCTTCGTTGTTGTGTGGGATAATGTGGCATTCCACCACTCTGCTGCAGTCACAGACTGGTTTACTGCACATCCCAGGATGTCAGTACTATTCCTGCCTCCATACTCCCCCTTCCTAAACCCCATAGAGGAGTTTTTCTCTGCGTGGAGGTGGAAGGTTTATGACCACCATCCACATGACCAGATGACCTTACTGGATGCCATGAATGTGGGGTGTGGAGACACTTCTCCTGAAGACTGCCAGGGTGTGGAGACACTTCTCCTGAAGACTGCCAGGGTGTGGAGACACTTCTCCTGAAGACTGTCAGGGTGTGTAGACACTTCTCCTGAAGACTGTCAGGGTGTGGAGACACTTCTCCTGAAGACTGCCAGGGTGTGGAGACACTTCTCCTGAAGACTGCCAGGGTGTGGAGACACTTCTCCTGAAGACTGTCAGGGTGTGGAGACACTTCTCCTGGAGACTGCCAGGGTGTGGAGACACTTCTCCTGAAGACTGCCAGGGTGTGGAGACACTTCTCCTGAAGACTGCCAGGGTGTGGAGACACTTCTCCTGAAGACTGCCAGGGTGTGGAGACACTTCTCCTGAAGACTGCCAGGGTTGGATTAGACATTCCACAAGATACTTTACAAGATGCATCGCCAGAGAAGACATAAGATATGATGTTGATGAGAACTTGTGGCCAAATGCAGGAGAGAGGGAGAACTAGAACCCTCACAGTGCTGTTCAGTATGAGTGATTTTACTAGACATGTTGATGAGATCTAGAACCCTCACAGTACTGTACAGTATGAGTGATTATACTATACATGTTGATGAGAACCCTCACAGTACTGTACAGTATGAGTGATTATACTAGACATGTTGATGAGAACCCTCACAGTACTGTACAGTATGAGTGATTATACTAGACATGTTGTTGAGAACTAGAACCCTCACAGTACTGTACAGTATGAGTGATTATACTATACATGTTGATGAGAACTAGAACCCTCACAGTACTGTACAGTATGAGTGATTATACTAGACATGTTGTTGAGAACTAGAACCCTCACAGTACTGTACAGTATGAGTGGTTATACTATACATGTTGATGAGAACCAGAACCCTCACAGTACTGTACAGTATGAGTGATTATACTATACATGTTGATGAGAACCCTCACAGTACTGTACAGTATGAGTGATTATACTATACATGTTGATGAGATCTAGAACCTTCACAGTACTGTACAGTATGAGTGATTATACTATACATGTTGATGAGAACTAGAACCCTCACAGTACTGTACAGTATGAGTGATTATACTATACATGTTGATGAGATCTAGAACCCTCACAGTACTGTACAGTATGAGTGATTATACTATACATGTTGATGAGATCTAGAACCCTCACAGTACTGTACAGTATGAGTGATTATACTATACATGTTGATGAGAACCAGAACCCTCACAGTACTGTACAGTATGAGTGATTATACTAGACATGTTGATGAGAACCAGAACCCTCACAGTACTGTACAGTATGAGTGATTATACTATACATGTTGATGAGAACCCTGACAGTACTGTACAGTATGAGTGATTATACTATACATGTTGATGAGAACTAGAACCCTCACAGTACTGTACAGTATGAGTGATTATACTATACATGTTGATGAGAACCCTGACAGTACTGTACAGTATGAGTGATTATACTATACATGTTGATGAGAACTAGAACCCTCACAGTACTGTACAGTATGAGTGATTATACTATACATGTTGATGAGAGCTAGAACCCTCACAGTACTCTACAGTATGAGTGATTATACTATACATGTTGATGAGAACTAGAACCCTCACAGTACTGTACAGTATGAGTGATTATACTATACATGTTGATGAGAACTAGAACACTCACAGTACTGTACAGTATGAGTGATTATACTGTACATGTTGATTAGTACTAGAACCCTCACAGTACTGTACAGTATGAGTGATTATACTATACATGTTGATGAGAACTAGAACCCTCACAGTACTGTACAGTATGAGTGATTATACTATACATGTTGATGAGAACCCTCACAGTACTGTACAGTATGAGTGATTATACTAGACATGTTGATGAGAACCCTCACAGTACTGTACAGTATGAGTGATTATACTATACATGTTGATGAGAACCCTCACAGTACTGTACAGTATGAGTGATTATACTAGACATGTTGATGAGAACTAGAACCCTCACAGTACTGTACAGTATGAGTGATTATACTATACATGTTGATGAGAACCCTCACAGTACTGTACAGTATGAGTGATTATACTAGACATGTTGATGAGAACCCTCACAGTACTGTACAGTATGAGTGATTATACTATACATGTTGATGAGAACCCTCACAGTACTGTACAGTATGAGTGATTATACTAGACATGTTGATGAGAACTAGAACCCTCACAGTACTGTACAGTATGAGTGATTATACTATACATGTTGATGAGAACCCTCACAGTACTGTACAGTATGAGTGATTATACTATACATGTTGATGAGAACCCTCACAGTACTGTACAGTATGAGTGATTATACTATACATGTTGATGAGAACCCTCACAGTACTGTACAGTATGAGTGATTATACTATACATGTTGATGAGAACCCTCACAGTACTGTACAGTATGAGTGATTATACTATACATGTTGATGAGAACCCTCACAGTACTGTACAGTATGAGTGATTATACTATACATGTTGATGAGAACTAGAACCCTCACAGTACTGTACAGTATGAGTGATTATACTATACATGTTGATGAGAACTAGAACCCTCACAGTACTGTACAGTATGAGTGATTATACTATACATGTTGATGAGATCTAGAACCCTCACAGTACTGTACAGTATGAGTGATTATACTATACATGTTGATGAGAACTAGAACCTTCACAGTACTGTACAGTATGAGTGATTATACTATACATGTTGATGAGATCTAGAACCTTCACAGTACTGTACAGTATGAGTGATTATACTATACATGTTGATGAGAACTAGAACCCTCACAGTACTGTACAGTATGAGTGATTATATTATACATGTTGATGAGAACCAGAACCCTCACAGTACTGTACAGTATGAGTGATTATACTATACATGTTGATGAGAACCAGAACCCTCACAGTACTGTACAGTATGAGTGATTATACTAGACATATTGATGAGAACCAGAACCCTCACAGTACTGTACAGTATGAGTGATTATACTATACATGTTGATGAGAACCCTGACAGTACTGTACAGTATGAGTGAATATACTAGACATGTTGATGAGAACTAGAACCCTCACAGTACTGTACAGTATGAGTGATTATACTAGACATGTTGATGAGAACTAGAACCCTCACAGTACTGTACAGTATGAGTGATTATACTATACATGTTGATGAGAACCCTGACAGTACTGTACAGTATGAGTGATTATACTATACATGTTGATGAGAACCCTCACAGTACTGTACAGTATGAGTGATTATACTAGACATGTTGATGAGAACTAGAACCCTCACAGTACTGTACAGTATGAGTGATTATACTATACATGTTGATGAGAACCCTGACAGTACTGTACAGTATGAGTGATTATACTATACATGTTGATGAGAACTAGAACCCTCACAGTACTCTACAGTATGAGTGATTATACTATACATGTTGATGAGAACTAGAACCCTCACAGTACTGTACAGTATGAGTGATTATACTATACATGTTGATGAGAACTAGAACACTCACAGTACTGTACAGTATGAGTGATTATACTGTACATGTTGATTAGAACTAGAACCCTCACAGTACTGTACAGTATGAGTGATTATACTATACATGTTGATGAGAACTAGAACCCTCACAGTACTGTACAGTATGAGTGATTATACTATACATGTTGATGAGAACCCTCACAGTACTGTACAGTATGAGTGATTATACTAGACATGTTGATGAGAACCCTCACAGTACTGTACAGTATGAGTGATTATACTATACATGTTGATGAGAACCCTCACAGTACTGTACAGTATGAGTGATTATACTAGACATGTTGATGAGAACTAGAACCCTCACAGTACTGTACAGTATGAGTGATTATACTATACATGTTGATGAGAACCAGAACCCTCACAGTACTGTAGAGTATGAGTGATTATACTATACATGTTGATGAGAACCCTCACAGTACTGTACAGTATGAGTGATTATACTACACATGTTGATGAGAACTAGAACCCTCACAGTACTGTACAGTATGAGTGATTATACTAGACATGTTGATGAGGACTAGAACCCTCACAGCACTGTACAGTATGAGTGATTATACTATACATGTTGATGAGAACTAGAACCCTCACAGTACTGTACAGTATGAGTGATTATACTATACATGTTGATGAGAACCCTCACAGTACTGTACAGTATGAGTGATTATACTATACATGATGAGAACTAGAACCTTCACAGTACTGTACAGTATGAGTGATTATACTATACATGTTGATGAGAACCCTCACAGTACTGTACAGTATGAGTGATTATATTATACATGTTGATGAGAACCAGAACCCTCACAGTACTGTACAGTATGAGTGATTATACTATACATGTTGATGAGAACCAGAACCCTCACAGTACTGTACAGTATGAGTGATTATACTAGACATATTGATGAGAACCAGAACCCTCACAGTACTGTACAGTATGAGTGATTATACTATACATGTTGATGAGAACCCTGACAGTACTGTACAGTATGAGTGATTATACTAGACATGTTGATGAGAACTAGAACCCTCACAGTACTGTACAGTATGAGTGATTATACTAGACATGTTGATGAGAACTAGAACCCTCACAGTACTGTACAGTATGAGTGATTATACTATACATGTTGATGAGAACCCTGACAGTACTGTACAGTATGAGTGATTATACTATACATGTTGATGAGAACCCTCACAGTACTGTACAGTATGAGTGATTATACTAGACATGTTGATGAGAACTAGAACCCTCACAGTACTGTACAGTATGAGTGATTATACTATACATGTTGATGAGAACCCTGACAGTACTGTACAGTATGAGTGATTATACTATACATGTTGATGAGAACTAGAACCCTCACAGTACTCTACAGTATGAGTGATTATACTATACATGTTGATGAGAACTAGAACCCTCACAGTACTGTACAGTATGAGTGATTATACTATACATGTTGATGAGAACTAGAACACTCACAGTACTGTACAGTATGAGTGATTATACTGTACATGTTGATTAGAACTAGAACCCTCACAGTACTGTACAGTATGAGTGATTATACTATACATGTTGATGAGAACTAGAACCCTCACAGTACTGTACAGTATGAGTGATTATACTATACATGTTGATGAGAACCAGAACCCTCACAGTACTGTAGAGTATGAGTGATTATACTATACATGTTGATGAGAACCCTCACAGTACTGTACAGTATGAGTGATTATACTACACATGTTGATGAGAACTAGAACCCTCACAGTACTGTACAGTATGAGTGATTATACTAGACATGTTGATGAGGACTAGAACCCTCACAGCACTGTACAGTATGAGTGATTATACTATACATGTTGATGAGAACTAGAACCCTCACAGTACTGTACAGTATGAGTGATTATACTATACATGTTGATGAGAACCCTCACAGTACTGTACAGTATGAGTGATTATACTATACATGATGAGAACTAGAACCTTCACAGTACTGTACAGTATGAGTGATTATACTATACATGTTGATGAGAACCCTCACAGTACTGTACAGTATGAGTGATTATATTATACATGTTGATGAGAACCAGAACCCTCACAGTACTGTACAGTATGAGTGATTATACTATACATGTTGATGAGAACCAGAACCCTCACAGTACTGTACAGTATGAGTGATTATACTAGACATATTGATGAGAACCAGAACCCTCACAGTACTGTACAGTATGAGTGATTATACTATACATGTTGATGAGAACCCTGACAGTACTGTACAGTATGAGTGATTATACTAGACATGTTGATGAGAACTAGAACCCTCACAGTACTGTACAGTATGAGTGATTATACTAGACATGTTGATGAGAACTAGAACCCTCACAGTACTGTACAGTATGAGTGATTATACTATACATGTTGATGAGAACCCTGACAGTACTGTACAGTATGAGTGATTATACTATACATGTTGATGAGAACCCTCACAGTACTGTACAGTATGAGTGATTATACTAGACATGTTGATGAGAACTAGAACCCTCACAGTACTGTACAGTATGAGTGATTATACTATACATGTTGATGAGAACCCTGACAGTACTGTACAGTATGAGTGATTATACTATACATGTTGATGAGAACTAGAACCCTCACAGTACTCTACAGTATGAGTGATTATACTATACATGTTGATGAGAACTAGAACCCTCACAGTACTGTACAGTATGAGTGATTATACTAGACATGTTGTTGAGAACTAGAACCCTCACAGTACTGTACAGTATGAGTGATTATACTATACATGTTGATGAGAACTAGAACCCTCACAGTACTGTACAGTATGAGTGATTATACTAGACATGTTGTTGAGAACTAGAACCCTCACAGTACTGTACAGTATGAGTGGTTATACTATACATGTTGATGAGAACCAGAACCCTCACAGTACTGTACAGTATGAGTGATTATACTATACATGTTGATGAGAACCCTCACAGTACTGTACAGTATGAGTGATTATACTATACATGTTGATGAGATCTAGAACCTTCACAGTACTGTACAGTATGAGTGATTATACTATACATGTTGATGAGAACTAGAACCCTCACAGTACTGTACAGTATGAGTGATTATACTATACATGTTGATGAGATCTAGAACCCTCACAGTACTGTACAGTATGAGTGATTATACTATACATGTTGATGAGATCTAGAACCCTCACAGTACTGTACAGTATGAGTGATTATACTATACATGTTGATGAGAACCAGAACCCTCACAGTACTGTACAGTATGAGTGATTATACTAGACATGTTGATGAGAACCAGAACCCTCACAGTACTGTACAGTATGAGTGATTATACTATACATGTTGATGAGAACCCTGACAGTACTGTACAGTATGAGTGATTATACTATACATGTTGATGAGAACTAGAACCCTCACAGTACTGTACAGTATGAGTGATTATACTATACATGTTGATGAGAACCCTGACAGTACTGTACAGTATGAGTGATTATACTATACATGTTGATGAGAACTAGAACCCTCACAGTACTGTACAGTATGAGTGATTATACTATACATGTTGATGAGAGCTAGAACCCTCACAGTACTCTACAGTATGAGTGATTATACTATACATGTTGATGAGAACTAGAACCCTCACAGTACTGTACAGTATGAGTGATTATACTATACATGTTGATGAGAACTAGAACACTCACAGTACTGTACAGTATGAGTGATTATACTGTACATGTTGATTAGAACTAGAACCCTCACAGTACTGTACAGTATGAGTGATTATACTATACATGTTGATGAGAACTAGAACCCTCACAGTACTGTACAGTATGAGTGATTATACTATACATGTTGATGAGAACCCTCACAGTACTGTACAGTATGAGTGATTATACTAGACATGTTGATGAGAACCCTCACAGTACTGTACAGTATGAGTGATTATACTATACATGTTGATGAGAACCCTCACAGTACTGTACAGTATGAGTGATTATACTAGACATGTTGATGAGAACTAGAACCCTCACAGTACTGTACAGTATGAGTGATTATACTATACATGTTGATGAGAACCCTCACAGTACTGTACAGTATGAGTGATTATACTATACATGTTGATGAGAACCCTCACAGTACTGTACAGTATGAGTGATTATACTATACATGTTGATGAGAACCCTCACAGTACTGTACAGTATGAGTGATTATACTATACATGTTGATGAGAACCCTCACAGTACTGTACAGTATGAGTGATTATACTATACATGTTGATGAGAACCCTCACAGTACTGTACAGTATGAGTGATTATACTATACATGTTGATGAGAACTAGAACCCTCACAGTACTGTACAGTATGAGTGATTATACTATACATGTTGATGAGAACTAGAACCCTCACAGTACTGTACAGTATGAGTGATTATACTATACATGTTGATGAGATCTAGAACCCTCACAGTACTGTACAGTATGAGTGATTATACTATACATGTTGATGAGAACTAGAACCTTCACAGTACTGTACAGTATGAGTGATTATACTATACATGTTGATGAGATCTAGAACCTTCACAGTACTGTACAGTATGAGTGATTATACTATACATGTTGATGAGAACTAGAACCCTCACAGTACTGTACAGTATGAGTGATTATATTATACATGTTGATGAGAACCAGAACCCTCACAGTACTGTACAGTATGAGTGATTATACTATACATGTTGATGAGAACCAGAACCCTCACAGTACTGTACAGTATGAGTGATTATACTAGACATATTGATGAGAACCAGAACCCTCACAGTACTGTACAGTATGAGTGATTATACTATACATGTTGATGAGAACCCTGACAGTACTGTACAGTATGAGTGAATATACTAGACATGTTGATGAGAACTAGAACCCTCACAGTACTGTACAGTATGAGTGATTATACTAGACATGTTGATGAGAACTAGAACCCTCACAGTACTGTACAGTATGAGTGATTATACTATACATGTTGATGAGAACCCTGACAGTACTGTACAGTATGAGTGATTATACTATACATGTTGATGAGAACCCTCACAGTACTGTACAGTATGAGTGATTATACTAGACATGTTGATGAGAACTAGAACCCTCACAGTACTGTACAGTATGAGTGATTATACTATACATGTTGATGAGAACCCTGACAGTACTGTACAGTATGAGTGATTATACTATACATGTTGATGAGAACTAGAACCCTCACAGTACTCTACAGTATGAGTGATTATACTATACATGTTGATGAGAACTAGAACCCTCACAGTACTGTACAGTATGAGTGATTATACTATACATGTTGATGAGAACTAGAACACTCACAGTACTGTACAGTATGAGTGATTATACTGTACATGTTGATTAGAACTAGAACCCTCACAGTACTGTACAGTATGAGTGATTATACTATACATGTTGATGAGAACTAGAACCCTCACAGTACTGTACAGTATGAGTGATTATACTATACATGTTGATGAGAACCCTCACAGTACTGTACAGTATGAGTGATTATACTAGACATGTTGATGAGAACCCTCACAGTACTGTACAGTATGAGTGATTATACTATACATGTTGATGAGAACCCTCACAGTACTGTACAGTATGAGTGATTATACTAGACATGTTGATGAGAACTAGAACCCTCACAGTACTGTACAGTATGAGTGATTATACTATACATGTTGATGAGAACCCTCACAGTACTGTACAGTATGAGTGATTATACTATACATGTTGATGAGAACCAGAACCCTCACAGTACTGTAGAGTATGAGTGATTATACTATACATGTTGATGAGAACCCTCACAGTACTGTACAGTATGAGTGATTATACTACACATGTTGATGAGAACTAGAACCCTCACAGTACTGTACAGTATGAGTGATTATACTAGACATGTTGATGAGGACTAGAACCCTCACAGCACTGTACAGTATGAGTGATTATACTATACATGTTGATGAGAACTAGAACCCTCACAGTACTGTACAGTATGAGTGATTATACTATACATGTTGATGAGAACCCTCACAGTACTGTACAGTATGAGTGATTATACTATACATGATGAGAACTAGAACCTTCACAGTACTGTACAGTATGAGTGATTATACTATACATGTTGATGAGAACCCTCACAGTACTGTACAGTATGAGTGATTATATTATACATGTTGATGAGAACCAGAACCCTCACAGTACTGTACAGTATGAGTGATTATACTATACATGTTGATGAGAACCAGAACCCTCACAGTACTGTACAGTATGAGTGATTATACTAGACATATTGATGAGAACCAGAACCCTCACAGTACTGTACAGTATGAGTGATTATACTATACATGTTGATGAGAACCCTGACAGTACTGTACAGTATGAGTGATTATACTAGACATGTTGATGAGAACTAGAACCCTCACAGTACTGTACAGTATGAGTGATTATACTAGACATGTTGATGAGAACTAGAACCCTCACAGTACTGTACAGTATGAGTGATTATACTATACATGTTGATGAGAACCCTGACAGTACTGTACAGTATGAGTGATTATACTATACATGTTGATGAGAACCCTCACAGTACTGTACAGTATGAGTGATTATACTAGACATGTTGATGAGAACTAGAACCCTCACAGTACTGTACAGTATGAGTGATTATACTATACATGTTGATGAGAACCCTGACAGTACTGTACAGTATGAGTGATTATACTATACATGTTGATGAGAACTAGAACCCTCACAGTACTCTACAGTATGAGTGATTATACTATACATGTTGATGAGAACTAGAACCCTCACAGTACTGTACAGTATGAGTGATTATACTATACATGTTGATGAGAACTAGAACACTCACAGTACTGTACAGTATGAGTGATTATACTGTACATGTTGATTAGAACTAGAACCCTCACAGTACTGTACAGTATGAGTGATTATACTATACATGTTGATGAGAACTAGAACCCTCACAGTACTGTACAGTATGAGTGATTATACTATACATGTTGATGAGAACCCTCACAGTACTGTACAGTATGAGTGATTATACTAGACATGTTGATGAGAACCCTCACAGTACTGTACAGTATGAGTGATTATACTATACATGTTGATGAGAACCCTCACAGTACTGTACAGTATGAGTGATTATACTAGACATGTTGATGAGAACTAGAACCCTCACAGTACTGTACAGTATGAGTGATTATACTATACATGTTGATGAGAACCCTCACAGTACTGTACAGTATGAGTGATTATACTATACATGTTGATGAGAACCAGAACCCTCACAGTACTGTAGAGTATGAGTGATTATACTATACATGTTGATGAGAACCCTCACAGTACTGTACAGTATGAGTGATTATACTACACATGTTGATGAGAACTAGAACCCTCACAGTACTGTACAGTATGAGTGATTATACTAGACATGTTGATGAGGACTAGAACCCTCACAGCACTGTACAGTATGAGTGATTATACTATACATGTTGATGAGAACTAGAACCCTCACAGTACTGTACAGTATGAGTGATTATACTATACATGTTGATGAGAACCCTCACAGTACTGTACAGTATGAGTGATTATACTATACATGATGAGAACTAGAACCTTCACAGTACTGTACAGTATGAGTGATTATACTATACATGTTGATGAGAACCCTCACAGTACTGTACAGTATGAGTGATTATATTATACATGTTGATGAGAACCAGAACCCTCACAGTACTGTACAGTATGAGTGATTATACTATACATGTTGATGAGAACCAGAACCCTCACAGTACTGTACAGTATGAGTGATTATACTAGACATATTGATGAGAACCAGAACCCTCACAGTACTGTACAGTATGAGTGATTATACTATACATGTTGATGAGAACCCTGACAGTACTGTACAGTATGAGTGATTATACTAGACATGTTGATGAGAACTAGAACCCTCACAGTACTGTACAGTATGAGTGATTATACTAGACATGTTGATGAGAACTAGAACCCTCACAGTACTGTACAGTATGAGTGATTATACTATACATGTTGATGAGAACCCTGACAGTACTGTACAGTATGAGTGATTATACTATACATGTTGATGAGAACCCTCACAGTACTGTACAGTATGAGTGATTATACTAGACATGTTGATGAGAACTAGAACCCTCACAGTACTGTACAGTATGAGTGATTATACTATACATGTTGATGAGAACCCTGACAGTACTGTACAGTATGAGTGATTATACTATACATGTTGATGAGAACTAGAACCCTCACAGTACTCTACAGTATGAGTGATTATACTATACATGTTGATGAGAACTAGAACCCTCACAGTACTGTACAGTATGAGTGATTATACTATACATGTTGATGAGAACTCGAACACTCACAGTACTGTACAGTATGAGTGATTATACTGTACATGTTGATTAGAACTAGAACCCTCACAGTACTGTACAGTATGAGTGATTATACTATACATGTTGATGAGAACTAGAACCCTCACAGTACTGTACAGTATGAGTGATTATACTATACATGTTGATGAGAACCCTCACAGTACTGTACAGTATGAGTGATTATACTAGACATGTTGATGAGAACCCTCACAGTACTGTACAGTATGAGTGATTATACTATACATGTTGATGAGAACCCTCACAGTACTGTACAGTATGAGTGATTATACTAGACATGTTGATGAGAACTAGAACCCTCACAGTACTGTACAGTATGAGTGATTATACTATACATGTTGATGAGAACCCTCACAGTACTGTACAGTATGAGTGATTATACTATACATGTTGATGAGAACCAGAACCCTCACAGTACTGTAGAGTATGAGTGATTATACTATACATGTTGATGAGAACCCTCACAGTACTGTACAGTATGAGTGATTATACTACACATGTTGATGAGAACTAGAACCCTCACAGTACTGTACAGTATGAGTGATTATACTAGACATGTTGATGAGGACTAGAACCCTCACAGCACTGTACAGTATGAGTGATTATACTATACATGTTGATGAGAACTAGAACCCTCACAGTACTGTACAGTATGAGTGATTATACTATACATGTTGATGAGAACCCTCACAGTACTGTACAGTATGAGTGATTATACTATACATGATGAGAACTAGAACCTTCACAGTACTGTACAGTATGAGTGATTATACTATACATGTTGATGAGAACCCTCACAGTACTGTACAGTATGAGTGATTATACTATACATGTTGATGAGAACCCTCACAGTACTGTACAGTATGAGTGATTATACTAGACATGATGAGAACTAGAACCCTGACAGTACTGTACAGTATGAGTGATTATACTATACATGTTGATGAGAACTAGAACCATCACAGTACTGTACAGTATGAGTGATTATACTATACATGTTGATGTTTGTTTTTCATTATTATTATTGGAATTTCAGGAATTATTTTTTTTGTTTCAACTTTACAATTTTCACAAGTAAAATAAAGGCTTTAGCTGCATTTCTGATTCATTCTGATACATATACTTTAGTACAGTCAATAAAGTGAAAAGGTATTATTCTTAGTCCACAGTTATCTTCTGGGTGACTCTCAAAAAACTTGGCTTGGCCACAAACCCAAGGGCTCTTTTAAATGTAACCAGTGCAACCATTGCAGAAATACTGCACAGAAAAAATATTTTGTTGATACAGCTTCCAAAATGGAGTATTACGTCAAGCATTTCATTAACTGCAAAACCACTCATGTCATCTATAGATTGGAATGTCCACAGTGCAAGGTGTTCTACATTGGACGGACAAAGAGACGCCTTCAAGATCGCCTAGCGGAACACAAGTACGCCATACAGGTAGACAATGACGACTACCCCATGGCAAGGCACTACACGTCCTTACACCATGGCAACCCTGCCTCCCTACAACCTATGGGTATTGATCATATTCCGGCCTCTATTAGAAAAGGGGACCGTCTTAAACAGTTATAACCAAAGGCACAGTTTTTGGATTTACGAACTACAGGCCACTAAATACCCGGGTTTAAATGAAGATATGGATTTCTCACCCTTCCTGTGGGGTTGTGATGGGTCCATTTGCTGTCATCTAGTGGATTTTTGCTCAATTGCCATCAGCTATGTTTAGACTCTTGTTGTTCATGTTTTGCTGTGTTCTAGTGTACTATGGAATATATTGCTTTCTTATTCTTGACACTTCTCCCAGCCATATTTAAGGTTAGAACTACCTTTCGAAGTGTTCTGATACTTCTAGCTTGGAGTTGTATTTGTATGATAACATAGCTACAGCATTTCACTTTAAAGTGTGTATAGTATTGCTTACTAGGTGTGTCCAATCAATCTTGTAACCACTCCCTCTTCAAATTAGGGCTAATTGGAAAAGCTGTTAAAAAGAGAACATTGTATTATTTCTTTGAACTCCCTGACGAAGGCCATGCAGCCGAAACGCGTCGGATTTTTAAAAACATTGTTTCTATTGAACATGCCATACTAATAAAGACATTTTAAGTAATTATATGAAGAGTGCCTTGGTCCTCCTCTCTTTTTGATGACCAACTCACCCCTTTTACCAAAGAGCACCTTCTTGTCTACCAACATTTACTATTGTGTACCTTAGTAGCGCTTCCCTTCCTCCTCTTTCTACTAGGTATAATTCTTATTCTATAATGAAATACGGATTTATGTGAAAAAATCATTCAAACTTCAAAGAGAAAAGTTAATAATGTATGTAATGCTCAGTGTTAGTGTTTTTTAGGTCAGTGCGTTATGAGTGACAATGTATGCTTTCTGAGTGAGAATTGTTGCCAGTGTTATGGTCGAACGAGCTTACTTTGAGATATGTAGGAAGTGTTTTGGTTGTTTGAGTGAGTTTTGGAGGTGAGATGAACTGTTTGGCCAAGATGCATGTTGGTAATGCAGACTATGTGACGAGTAAAAAAAAGAAAGAAAGTGGCTTCAATACTGACCGATGCTTGTTAGCAATTGAATAAAACTATAATTCCCACAATGCAGTAGTCCTATAGTGATCTCAGCTCAGAGATGTTTAAGTCTAGTAATGATGAATATTTGAAGTCCTAAGGAATGAAAGATAAGTCACAATGAACAATGACACGTATGAAGAATACTCACAGGGTTTCCGTCTATCCCTCCACTGCCCTAGAGAACACAAAACCACATGTGTACAGTATTTTCATTTGTTTAACCAGGTAGGCTAGATGAGAACAACTTCTCATTTACAACTGCGACCTGGCCAAGATAAAGCAAAGCAGTTCGACACATACAACAACACGGAGTTACACATGGAGTAAAACAAACATACAGTCAATAATACAGTAGAAAAAAGTCTATATACAGTGTGTGCAAATGAGGTAGGATAAGGGAGGTAAGACAATAAATAGGCCATGGTGACGAAATAATTACAATATAGCAGTTAAACACTGTACAGTACCGGTCAAAGGTTTGGACACACCTACTCATTCAAGGGTTTTTCTTTATTTTTACTATTTTCTACATTATAGAATAATAGTGAAGACATCAAAACTATGAAATAACTCATATAGTATCCAAAAAAGTTTTTTAGATTTGAGATTCTTTAAAGTAGCCACCCTTTGCCTTGATGACAGCTTTTCATACTCTTGGCATTCTCTCAACCAGCTTCATGAGGTAGTCACCTGGAATGCATTTCAAATAACAGGTGTGCCTTGTTAAAAGTACATTTCCTTAATTTGTTTGAGCCAATCAGTTGTGTTGTGACAAGGTAGGGGTGGTATACAGAAGATAGCCCGATTTGGTAAAAGACCAAGTCCGTATTATGGCAAGAACGGCTCAAACAAGCAAAAACATGAAGGTCAGTCAATCCGGAACATTTCAAGAACTTTGAAAGTTTCTTCAAGTGCAGTTGCAAAAACCATCAAGCACTATGATGAAACTGGCTCTCATGAGGACCACCACAGGAAAGGAAGACCCAGAGTTACCTCTGATGCAGAGGATAAGTTCATTAGAGTTAACTGCACCTCAGATTCCAGCCCAATTAAATGCTTCACAGAGTTCAAGTAGCAGACACATCTCAACATCAACTGTTCAGAGGGGACTATGTGAATCAGGTCTTCATGGTCGAATTGCTGCAAAGAAACCACTACTAAAGGATACCAATAAGAAGAAGAGACTTGCTTGGGCCAAGACCCTGCCTCACACAGGAAGCGGCGCAGGTCCTAATCCAGGCACTTGTCATCTCCCGTCTGGATTACTGCAACTCGCTGTTGGCGGGGCTCCCTGCCTGTGCCATTAAACCCCTACAACTCATCCAGAACGCCGCAGCCCGTCTGGTGTTCAACCTTCCCAAGTTCTCTCACGTCACCCCGCTCCTCCGCACACTCCACTGGCTTCCAGTTGAAGCTCGCATCTGCTACAAGACCATGGTGCTTGCCTACGGAGCTGTGAGGGGAACGGCACCTCCGTACCTTCAGGCTCTGATCAGTCCCTACACCCAAAGAAGAGCACTGCGTTCATCCACCTCTGGCCTGCTCGCCTCCCTACCTCTGCGGAAGCACAGTTCCCGCTCAGCCCAGTCAAAACTGTTCGCTGCTCTGCCACCCCAATGGTGGAACAAGCTCCCTCACGACGCCAGGACAGCGGAGTCAATCACCACCTTCCGGAGACACCTGAAACCCCACCTCTTTAAGGAATACCTGGGATAGGATTAAGTAATCCTTCCATCCCATCAGGTTTGCGCTTAGTGGGACAATCATTTGTTTTTCAACACCTTCAGGCTGTGTAAGGGCTATTTGACTAAGAAGAAGAGTGATGGAGTGCTGCATCAGATGACCTTGCCTCCGCAATCACCCAACTTCAATCCAATTGAGATGGTTTGGGATGAGTTGGACCGCAGAGTGAAGGAAAAGCAGCCAACAAGTGCTCAGCATATGTGGTACTCCTTCAAGACTGTTGGAAAAGCATTCCAAGTGAAGCTGGTTGAGAGAATGCCAAGAGTGTGCAGAGCTGTCATCAAGGCCAAGGGTCGCTACTTTGAAGAATCTCAAATATATTTTGATTTGTTTAGCACTTTTTTGGTTACTACATGACTCTATATGTGTTATTTCATAGTTTTGACGTCTTCACTATTGTTCTACAATGTAGAAAATAATAAAAAATAAAGAAAAACCCTTGAATAAGTAGGTGTATCCAAACTTTTGACTGGTACTCTACGCTTTTTCTACAACAGGTTACTGTCAATAATATCAAAGGCTGCACAGAAATCTAACAGTACAGCTCCCACAATCTACTTATTATCCATTTTTGCAACAGTCATTTGTGTCAGTGCAGTACATGTTGAGTGCCCTTCACTATAATCATGCTGAAAGTCTTGTTCATTTGTTTTCAGAGAAATAGAATTGTATCTGGTCAAACAATTTTTTTTGCAAAACTTTGCTATGCGTCGCCACAAGCTGATTGGTTGGCTGTTAGATCCAGTAAAGGGCGCTTTACCATTCTTGGGTAGCGGAATGACTTTGGCTTCACTCCAGGTCAGAAGAAAAACATTTTTCTCCAGACTCTGATTAAAATTATGACAAATAGGAGTGGCAATATATTCTGCTACCATCCTCATTAGCTTTCCATTTAAGTTGTCAATACCAGGTGGTTTATCTTCATTGAACATTTTCATTTGTTTAACTCTTTTTTGGTTTCTACATGATTCCATATGTGTTATTTCATAGTTTTAATGTCTTCACTATTATTATACAATGTAGAAAATAGTAAAAAATAAAGAAAAACCCTTGAATGAGTAAGCGTGTCCAAACTTTTGACTGGTATTGTATAAAAACTATTTCTGACCTCAAAAAACATACATAAAAAACTGTTATTCTAAACCACTGAATGGCCACTGCCTGTGGGCATGCAACCACCTAAATGGGCCATTAAATGGGCCATTAAAAGGAGTCAATAGCAGAATTAAAGAGAGAAAACACCAATGGAACTGAACTATTGGTGAAAAATACGCCTGCCGGGCCAAACCACACAAATGTCTAGGAGTGAGAGAGAACGAATGAATCGTCCGTAACCAGATACAACTGTGATTTGCAATTACGCCCAATTACAATACAGTGCTGATCAACATGACCAATAGGGGGTGAAGGGGAGGGGATGTTGTGGTAACAAACAAGTTCTTACTGGCTGGCCGTCGTTACCGGGTGTTCCGGGTGTTCCTGCTGGTCCTGGGGGCCCCTGGGGGCCCCTGGGTCCTGGCACTCCCCCAGAAAAGCCATTGCTTGACGGACTGTGTAGGCCTGGGGGCCCGGGGGAGCCAGGGGGGCCGGCTGGCCCTGGATCTCCTTGCTCTCCTTTCTGACTGGAAGTCCCCTGGAGAGAGAGAGAGAGAGACACACCATGAGAACATTAAGTGTGTTAGTGTGGTATATATTGGCAACCAATGATTTGTTTGATGGCTGTTCAGGTATTATCAATGATATGTATTAACCCTAGATGACTGACAGAGGCCTCTGTTTGGAAGCCACCACACAGCCATCTTGTTACTCCTTCTCCAGTGTAAAACAGATGTTGGAAGCTATAGAAATGCATTTATTAATGTCTACATTCGTTTTTGACAAGTATATTCTATTACAGACACCTTAATGCATACTTTAAAATTATATTTTGTGAACTGAACATAAAACAAATAATGTAAAAACATATTGCTTGAATATATATATTTTTTTTTTAGAGAGGACTAATGTTACTGTCCCCACTACAACAAATCAATACATGTAATTTTGTCCTTGAAACATTTTATTGAAATACTGTAAAAATTCCATTCATTCCTATGGAGCACTGCTTCTTCTGGGCAGTACCAATATGGAGGCTGGTGGCTTCTAAGCCTCTCATTGGTCATTGCATACTGTAGTAGCATCATCAATCCAGGGTTTATACACATCATTACTATAGAGCAGGTAACACATTACAGGTCTTCAGTTGCATTCTCTTAAATCTGTCAACAACTCATACTTACACTGCTTGGTCTATAGTCTGCATCCGCAGTCCGACTTGGTCCTGTGGCCAAAGATACAACATTCTCAATACACATGTATACGGCTCTGTGTCTTACCATGTTTTATCGCCCCCTGGTGGTTCTTCATTTCAACACCACAAGGGATTATAATAATAATAATAATAATAATAATATATTCGTGCAGTGTTATGTCTCTCGCTCTCCCTCACATCTCTCACCTCTCTCTGCAGTCAGGTCCACATCCTGACCCGAGATCTCATCAGCATCCTCATCGTCACTGGGCGATGCCTCTGTGGGAGGGGCGCGCACAGGGGTGCTCCATGGTACCTCTGGCTGAGAGGGTAGGCGGAGGTAGGGGGAGGTAGCAGAAAGAGAGGAAGAGGGGGGGATGGGGGTCAGATTTAAAAGTATGCATCCTTTGAACATAGAGCTATAGCCAGGTTTGCCAAGTTCTGCAAGATGGGCTTTGTTGCCGCCCTGTGGTTATATGCAGCTGAGCGTGAGTCAAGAAAGCTCAACTAGGTCATCCAATGGAATTCAATTAAATGTGCACTACGCAGAAATCGCTCTTTCATTTCCTGGTTGCTAAAATTCTAATAGTTTGCCTAATTTCAAATAATGTGACAAAACGCACAAGTACAGTGTGAAGAATCATTGTACCATCTAAACCACTGTGAAATATATTTTCCATAACCAGAAATATTGTATTTTCAGCTTTTTGAATCTGGTGTACAAAACCGAAAGTAAAAGATGCAAAAATGTAACTTAAGAATGAGAAGCATAGAAACAGAGATAATCGAACAGCTCATTGAACTTGCATTCAATGAGAATGACAGATCTATAACACACATTTCTATGTGAAGTTGGTCGGGTCGCCCCAAAAAAGTGACATATTGCAATTTTAAATTCAAAATGCATATTATTTTCCTGAGAGGGAACCTTGTGAGGTGACGGATTGTCACAAAAAAACATAGAAGTCAGAACATGTATAGTATAAAAGTTAAAATTCTAACTGTACAATCATAGATTAAAAAAACGACTTCTATAAGTTACTACATAGTATGGTTGCTAAGGCTTTTACATGTTTTTCCTTGAAAAGCCTTATTATGGAATAGCGTGAATTTTTAATATAATTTATAAAGCACTGTTGCTAAGGATTTGCATTTCGTATCTAAGCAACCCTAGAATTTGTAATGTTTGGTTAATTTGTTGCCATGATTACTTCTCGCCATATTCTGAATGTACTTTCAGTCCTCACTGGGTAAGCTTCAGATGGTTCAGATGTCTTTTCGCTCTCTCTGGCGGATTGTTACAGAATGTATTTTGAACAACCTTCATCAACTCTTGAGATTCTGAACCAAAGGCTTGATAATGTTTGCCATTGACACAATTGGAAAGTTTGAGCATGTGATTCTTCACCATTAGCGGAGATAAGAGCGAAAGTGAATATGGTTTTGATGTAGTTATCTCTCCCATGTCTCTGCAGGAGTTTTACAGATCTGTTGCGGATTCATTCCCATTAAGATTAACGTCACTTTATTGGTCAATTGCACAAGGTCCAACGAAAAGTTTACTTCCACTTTTTAACCCAACCCCTCCGAAAGACACACATACAGGACATACATATAGAGGTTTTGGAGAGGTGCCCCGGGAGATGTTGTTTTGCGGGATTAAGTGCCATGCTCAAGAGCACAACGGCAGGCAATGGCATCTAGGCTTTGATTCCAGCAACCCTCCGGTTGCTAGCTTCCCACCAGATTTTTCCCATTGGACCCGGGATTCGAAGTGGCTCGCCTCTCTAACTGCTAGGCTACCTGATATCATGAGAGAGAATTACAGGAGTATGGCTGGAAAGAGGGAAGCTCTGAATGTGGATATTTGTGAAAAGAAGTGCAATCGTAATGAGTTTCAGGACAGAAAGAAGCACTGGGAAAACATGAGACAAGCTGGTGCAAATGTTCAGGTGTGTGGATAGAAAGGTGGTCCATGAATACAATGCCACTTTGAAAAGGATGGAAGTCCTCAAGAAGAAACTGGCTCACAAGAATATCCTGAAGCACATGCAGATGGATATCCTGAAGCACATGCAGATGGATATCCTGAAGCACATGCAGATGGATATCCTGAAGCTCATGCAGATGGATATCCTGAAGCACATGCAGATGGATATCCTGAAGCACATGCAGATGGATATCCTGAAGCTCATGCAGATGGATATCCTGAAGCACATGCAGATGGATATCCTGAATTACATGCAGATGGATATCCTGAATTACATGCAGATGGATATCCTGAAGAACATGCAGATGGATATCCTGAAGCACATGCAGATGGATATCCTGAATCACATGCAGATGGATATCCTGAATCACATGCAGATGGATATCCTGAAGAACATGCAGATGGATAACCTGAAGCACATGCAGATGGATATCCTGAATCACATGCAGATGCAGACCCAGAGGATGGAAGCTGAGGAGCAGTTGGCCAGCAAACTGGAGGTAATTTACACTATTTAGCTAAGTATATTATGTATGTCATGTATGTACAAGTATATACTCAGGTATGTCAAGGTAAGTATTCAGGGAAATACTGTATGTTCAGATAAGTATGTCCAGATAAGTACGTTCAGATAAGTATGTCCAGGTAAGCGTGTCCAGGTAAGTGTGTTCAGGTAATTATGTTCAGGTAAGTATTCAAATACGTATTCAGGAAGGTTTTCAGATAAGTATGTCCAGGTAAGTATTCAGGTGAGTTGGTCAATGTACTGTAAGTATTCACGTTAGTATTCAGGTATGTTCAGGTACGTATGTCCAGGTAACTATGTTCAGGTAAGTATGTCAAGGTAAGTAATCAGGTACAGTAAGTATTCAGGTAATTATGTTCAGGTAAGTATTCAGATAAGTATCAGTAAGTATGTTCATGTACGAATGTCAAGGTAAATATTCAGGTCAGTATTCAGGTAAGTATTCAGGTCAGTATTCAGGTAAGTATGTCCAAGTACAGTGAGGGAAAAAAGTATTTGATCCCCTGCTGATTTTGTACGCTTGCCCACTGACAAAGAAATGATCAGTCTATAATTTTAATGGTAGGTTTATTTGAACAGTGAGAGACAGAATAACAACCAAAAAATCCAGAAAAACGCATGTCAAAAATGTTATAAATTGATTTGCACTTTAATGAGGGAAATACGTATTTGACCCCCTCTCATTCAGACAGATTTCTGGCTCCCAGGTGTCTTTTATACAGGTAACGAGCTGAGATTATGAGCACACTCTTAAAGGGAGTGCTTCTAATCTCAGCTTGTTACCTGTAAAAAAGACACCTGTCCACAGAAGCAATCAATCAATCAGATTCCAAACTCTCCAACATGGCCACGACCAAAGAGCTCTCCAAGGATGTCAGGGACAAGATTGTAGACCTGCACAAGGCTGGAATGGGCTACAAAACCATTGCCAAGCAGCTTGGTGAGAAGGTGACAACAGTTGATGCGATTATTCGCAAATGGAAGAAACACAAAAGAACTGTCAATCTCCCTCGGCCTGGGGCTCCATGCAAGATCTCACCTCGTGGAGTTGCAATGATCATGAGAACGGTGAGGAATCAGCCCAGAACTACACGGGAGGATCTTGTCAATGATCTCAAGGCAGCTGGGACCATAGTCACCAAGAAAACAATTGGTAACACACTACGCCGTGAAGGACTGAAATCCTGCAGCGCCCGCACGGTCCCCCTGCTCAAGAAAGCACATATACATGCCCATCTGAAGTTTGCCAATGAACATCTGAATGATTCAGAGGACAACAGGGTGAAAGTGTTGTGGTCAGATGAGACCAAAATGGAGCTCTTTAGCTTCAACTCAACTCGCCGTGTTTGGAGGAGGAGGAATGCTGCCTATGACCCCAAGAACACCATCTCCACCGTCAAACATGGAGGTGGAAACATTATGCTTTGGGGGTGTTTTTCTGCTAAGGGGACAGGACAACTTCACCGCATCAAAGGGACGATGGACGGGGCCATATACCGTCAAATCTTGGGTGAGAACCTCCTTCCCTCAACCAGGGCATTGAAAATGGGTCGTGGATGGGTATTCCAGCATGACAATGACCCAAAACACACGGCCAAGGCAACAAAGGAGTGGCTCAAGAAGAAGCACATTAAAGTCCTGGAGTGGCCTAGCCAGTCTCCAGACCTTAATCCCATAGAAAATCTGTGGAGGGAGCTGAAGGTTTGAGTTGCCAAACGTCAGCCTCGAAACCTTAATGACTTGGAGAAGATCTGCAAAGAGGAGTGGGACAAAATCCCTCCTGAGATGTGTGCAAACCTGGTGACCAACTACAAGAAACATCGGACCTCTGTGATTGCCAACAAGGGTTTTGCCACCAAGTACTAAGTCATGTTTTGCAGAGGGGTCAAATACTTATTTCCCTCATTAAAATGCTAATCATTTTATAACATTTTTGGCATGTGTTTTTCTGGATTTTTTTGTTGTTATTCTGTCTCTCACTGTTCAAATAATCCTACCATTAAAATTATAGACTGATCATTTCTTTGTCTGTGGGCAAACGTACAAAATCAGCAGGGGATCAAATACTTTTCCCCCCCACTGTAAGTATGTCCAGGTAAGTATTCAGGTAAGTATGTCTAGGTAAGTATGTCTGGGTAAGTACGTTCAGGTAATTATTCAGGTAAGTATGTTAGGGTAAGTTTTCATGTACAGTGCATTCAGAAAGTATTCAGACCCCATGTCTATTTCCACATTTTGTTACATTACAGCCAAATTCTAAAATGGATTACATAGTTTTTTCCCCTCATCAATCTACACACAATGCCCAAAAATGACAAAGCAAAGATAGGTTTTTAGAAATTTTTGCCAATAAAAAACTTAAATATCACATTTACATAAGTATTCAGACCCTTTACTCAGTACTTTGTTGAAGCACCTTTGGCAGTGATTACAGCCTTGGGTGTGACCCTGGTTCAATTCCAGGCTGTATCCCAACCGGCCGTGATTGGGAGTCTCATAGAGCGGCGCACAATTGGCCCAGTGTCATCTGGGTTAGGGTTTGACCGGGGTAGGCCGTCATTGTAAATAATATTTTTTAATTAACTGACTTGCCTAGTTAAATAAAGGTCCAATAAATATTTATTTTTTTAAAGATCCTCTCCAGCTCTGACAGGTTGGATGGGGAGTGTCACTGCACAGCTATTTTCAGGTCTCTCCAGAGATGTTTGATTGGGTTCAAATCCGGGCTCTGGCCAAATCCGGGCTCAAGGCCACTCCTGCATTCTCTTGGCTGTGTGCTTAGGGTTGTTGTCCTGTTGGAAGATTAATCTTTGCCCCAGTCTGAGGTCCTGAGCTCTCTGAAGCAGGTTTCATCAAGGATCTCTCTGTACTTTGCTCCGTTCATCTTTCCCTCAATCCTGACTAGTCTCCCAGTCCCTGCCGCTGAAAAACATCCCTACAGCATGATGCTGCCACCACCATGCTTCACGGTGGTGCCAGGTTAACCTCCAGACATGACGCTTGGCATTCAGGCCAAGGAGTTCAATCTTGGTTTCATCAGACCAGAGAATCTTGTTTCTCATGGTCTGAAAGTCTTTTAGGTGCCTTTTGGCAAACTCCAAGCGGGCTGTCATGTGCTTTTTACTGAGGAGTGGCCTCCGTCTGGCCACTCTACCATAAAGGCCTGATTGATGGAGTGCTGCAGAGATGTTTGTCCTTCTGGAAGGTTCTCCCATCTCCACAAAAGAACTCTGGAGCTCTGTCAGAGTGACCATCGGGTTCTTGGTCACCTCCCTGACCAAGGCCCTTCCCCACCGATTGTTCAGTTTGGCCGGGTGGCCAGCTCTAAGAATAGTCTTGGTGGTTCCAAACTTCTTCCATTTAAGAATGATGCAGGCCACTGTGTTCTTGGGGACCTTCAATGCTGCAGAAATGTTTTGGTACCCTTCCCCAGATCTGTGTCTCGACACAATCCTGTCTCGGAGCTCTTCGGAGAATTCCTTCGACGGCCTGGCTTGGTTTTTGCTCTGACATGCACTGTCAACTGTGGGACCTTATATAGACAGGTGTGTGCCTTTCCAAATCATGTCCAATCAATTGAATTTACCACAGGTGGACTCCAATCAAGTTGTAGAAACATTTGAAGGATGATTCATGGAAACAGGATGTACCTGAGCTCAATTTTGAGTGTTATAGCAAAGGGTCTGAATACTTATGTAATTAATGTATTTCTGTTTAAAAATATATATACATTTGCAAACATTTCTAAAAACCTGTTTAAGGTTTGTCATTATGGGGTATTGTGATGTCATTATGGGTTATTGTGTGTAGATTGATGAGGGAAAAAAATAATTTAATACATTTTAGAATAAGGCTGTAACATAACAAAATGTGGAAAAAGGGAAGGGGTCTGAATACTTTCCGAATGCACTGTTAGTATGTCCAGGTAAGTTTTCAGATCAGTGTTCAGGTAAGTATTAATGTGTGAGCAAATGTGTGTGTGTGGTGTGTGTGTGTGTGTGTGTGTGTGTGTGTGTGTGTGTGTGTGTGTGTGTGTGTGTGTGGGCTGACAGACTAGCAGAAGTGCCAAACCAGCTACGCAGGAAGAGGCTGGGACCATATCCACCAACACACTGGGAATGGCTCTAAATCACCCCCCGCCTCAGCACATCCCCTGCTCCCAGATGAAGCTTCCCTGGTATACAAATCTAGGATCCGTTTTCCCTCCCCAAATCCTAGCTTTCACCATTAGGGAGAAAACAAAACAGACCCTAAATCAGTGATTTGGACAACTTCATCCTACTCCACAACCCACACACCCACACTCATTAGCCAGGATGTGTGGGTTGTGGAGTAGTGGTCCAAATCACTGATTTAGGGTCTGTTTGTTTTCTGTCTCCCTAATGGATGACAGTGGAAGCCATCCTGGAACAGACAGGTTTAGCAGTCAAATCGCCCTTCCTGAGTCTACCCCAACGCCAGCTACAACAGAGGAGGACACAAACAAGCTGGGAGTAGGAACAGCCTCAAGGAGAAGTAAGGATCACGACAGAGTAGACCACGATCATATAATTAGGCTAACGGGCACAGATATTATCAGAACAGATAGAAAAAAAACACAGATCTCAGAGTTTTCACGGTTGTTGAACTTTTACTATTCATTAAAAATGACATTAGTCACCTTGAACAACAGAAAACAGTATGTCCTGCCTTTTTATCAAATTCACAAAACAGAGCTTTTAGAGAAAGAGGCTTCCTTTGAGGGTTCAGCTTTGATTCGGAGCACCTGCATTAAATCTGAGCAGTAGCAGTCAAACGATCACACAGCTGGAGACTGAGCGAGAGAGAGGGTGAGAGAGAAGGTGAGAGAGAGCGAGAGAGAGGGTGAGAGAGAGAGAGCAAGACAGAGTGGAAAAGAGAGAGCAAGAGAAAGTGGAAGAGAGAGTGCGAGAGAGAGAGAGAGAGTGGAAGAGAGAGAGGGCGAGAGAGAGCAAGAGAGAATGGAAGAGAGAGGGTGAGAGAGCAAGAGAGAGCGAGAGAGAGTGGAAGAGAGAGATAGGGAGAGAGTGGAAGAGAGAGAGGGCGAGAGAGAGCAAGAGAGAATGGAAGAGAGAGGGTGAGAGAGCAAGAGAGAGCGAGAGAGAGTGGAAGAGAGAGATAGGGAGAGAGTGGAAGAGAGAGATAGGGAGAGAGTGGAAGAGAGAGAGGGCATTAGAGATCGAGAGAGAGGGTGAGAGAGAGAGGGTGAGAGAGAGGAATAGAGAGAGGGTGAGAGGGAGAGGGTGAGAGAGAGGAATAGAGAGAGGGTGAGAGGGAGAGGGTGAGAGAGAGAGTGGAAGAGAGAAAGGGCGAGAGAGAGCGAGAGAGAGTGGAAGAGAGATAAAGAGACAAGTAGTAACCCTGAGTGTGTAGCCTAACTCAGCATTTCCCAAACTCGGTCCTGGGTCCCCCCCCCCTCCTGGGCGCACGTTTTGTGTTTTGGCCCTAGCACTACACAGCTGACTAAAATAACCAACTCAGCAACAAGCTTTGATTATTTTAATCAGCTGTCATGACGTTGGCCTGTTGGTGAGGTTTATGACCCCCATAAATACCATCCCCCTCCCTCTCTCTCTCTCTCTCTACTCTACAGATGTGACTCTTGGAAAGCCCTTTGTTAACATAGAGAGTCTGGTAACATCAAAAGGGTGGTGAACAGAACCATATTTCGGTAATCCAACCAGTTGAAAATATGTGTTGGTACTTAAAGAATATGATGTCAGATCAGTTGTCATCTGAGACATTATTCCTGATGACAGGACGACATAAACTGTATCTGGGAAAGTCTACACATTCTAGTTATCAGATTCACATGGAATTGTTGTGCAATTTAAATGTTTAAATATCAATCTATTTCTGAAAAGATTAAATGTAATTTTAGCTTCTAAATGAGAGAATTGGTTTCCATAAGTGAACTAGGCTCAACTCAGTGGCCCCGCCCAAGTGAACAGACATTGGTGGTAAACTACACTGCTCAAAAAAATAAAGGGAACACTTAAACAACACAATGTAACTCCAAGTCAATCACACTTCTGTGAAATCAAACTGTCCACTTAGGAAGCAACACTGATTGACAATACATTTCACATGCTGTTGTGCAAATGGAATAGACAACAGGTGGAAATTATAGGCAATTAGCAAGACACCCCCAATAAAGGAGTGGTTCTGCAGGTGGTAACCACAGACCACTTCTCAGTTCCTATGCTTCCTGGCTGATGTTTTGGTCACTTTTGAATGCTGGCGGTGCTTTCACTCTAGTGGTAGCATGAGACGGAGTCTACAACCCACACAAGTGGCTCAGGTAGTGCAGCTCATCCAGGATGGCACATCAATGCGAGCTGTGGCAAGAAGGTTTGCTGTGTCTGTCAGCATAGTGTCCAGAGCATGGAGGCGCTACCAGGAGACAGGCCAGCACATCAGGAGACGTGGAGGAGGCCGTAGGAGGGCAACAACCCAGCAGCAGGACTGCTACCTCCGCCTTTGTGCAAGGAGGAGCAGGGGGAGCACTGCCAGAGCCCTGCAAAATGACCTCCAGCAGGCCACAAATGTACATGTGTCTCCTCAAACGGTCAGAAACAGACTCCATGAGGGTGGTATGAGGGCCCGACGTCCACAGGTCGGGGTTGTGCTTACAGCCCAACACGTGCAAGTCGTTTGGCATTTGCCAGAGAACACCAAGATTGGCAAATTCGCCACTGGCGCCCTGTGCTCTTCACAGATGAAAGCAGGTTAACACTGAGCACATGTGACAGACGTGACAGAGTCTGGAGATGCCGTGGAGAATGTTCTGCTGCCTGCAACATCCTCCAGCATGACCGGTTTGGCGGTGGGTCAGTCATGGTGTCGGGTGGCATTTCTTTGGGGGGCCGCACAGCCCTCCATGTGCTCGCCAGAGGTAGCCTGACTGCCATTAGGTACCGAGATTAGATCCTCAGACCCCTTGTGAAACCATATGCTGGTGCGGTTGGCCCTGGGTTCCTCCTAATGCAAGACAATGCTAGACCTCATGTGGCTGGAGTGTGTCAGCAGTTCCTGCAAGAGGAAGGCATTGATGCTATGGACTGGCCCGCCCGTTCCCCAGACCTGAATCCAATTGAGCACATCTGGGACATCATGTCTCGCTCCATCCACCAACGCCACGTTGCACCACAGACTGTCCAGGAGTTGGCGGATGCTTTAGTCCAGGTCTGGGAGGAGATCCCTCAGGAGACCATCCGCCACCTCATCAGGAGCATGCCCAGGCGTTGTAGGGAGGTCATACAGGCACGTGGAGGCCATACACACTACTGAGCCTAATTTTGACTTGTTTTAAGGACATTACATCAAAGTTGGATCAGCCTGTAGTGTGGTTTTCCACTTTAATTTTGAGTGTGACTCCAAATCCAGACCTCCATGGGTTGATAAATTGGATTTCCATTGATTATTTTTGTGTGATTTTGTTGTCAGCACATTCAACTATGTAAAGAAAAAAGTATTTAATTAGATTATTTCATTCATTCAGATCTAGGATGTGTTATTTTAGTGTTACCTTTATTTTTTTGAGCAGTGTATGAAACACACCCTTCTCTCCCCACTACATAAGCCCCTGTTAACGAAATTAACATTTGTGTTCCCGAGGACGTGAGGACGACGGTCCATACGTTAAAAGGGCTAATGTCAAACTACAGAACTAAGCCAACTTCAGCGTGAGCTTAAAGTACGGCAACTTGGTATGAACTTTGAACTCTTATTCACTGAAGAAGTGATACCTCCTAGCCGTTGAGTTAGCAGCAGCAGCTGTAAACGTGGGCTAGGGAAGGACGGACAAAGTATATTTTCTAGCAAACACACGACGTTACTACAACACATCCGTTCCACCAGACATTCTTCAGAGGACAGGAACATCTCTGTTGGGCAACATGGCCTTCCATCTACGACCAACCTATTGAAGCACAGCACAGAGTAAATATTTCTTGCCTTTTCCTTTTCCAAATGGGCGTTTATTTAGAATGCATAAGATTCTGTATTTACGACAGCATAGCTTCACAAGGTCCGATCAGAGACCCTTATCCTTTTGTTCCTCAGTCTTCCCACACTTTCATTCAAAACTCAACCCCCTTTCTTTGTGTAACCAGCCGTCATATCGGTTCCGTCCACCAGGGACGTTTTCTTTTATGACATGATTAGTAATCAATGTGATCCATCCTGTGTATGTGTAATTCTGTGTGATTGTTTAGGTATTTAGTAAATAAATAATTAAACCAAATTTTGTGTTGCTGATTCAACTTGTTAGCCAGGGTTTGTGAAGATAACCAAGAATTCTAAGACTTCAGATGAGACTGAATAAGGTGACTGTCACGTCCTGGCCATAGAGTGCTCTTATTTTCTATGGTAGAGTAGGTCAGGGCGTGACTGGGGGGTTTATCCAGTTTATTTTTTCTATGTTGTGCTCTTGTTTCTTTTTTCTATGTTGGGGTTTTGTATGATTCCCAATTAGAGGCAGCTGGTCATCGTTGTCTCTAATTGGGGATCATATTTAAGTAGTTGTTTTTCACACCTGTGTTTGTGGGAGATCATTTTGAGTTAGTGCATGTTGCACCTCTGTCCTCACGGTTTGTGTTTTGTTGATAGTTTATTGTTTGTTTGGCTAAGTTTCACAATATAATAAAGATGTGGAACGATACTCACGCTGTGCCTTGGTCCGTTCCTACACACAGTCGTGACAGTGACGATTAAGAATTGACCGCTATTGATGTAGAAGATTACCAGGTCTTCAAGAGTTTATTCGGAAGATAACAGCTCTATAAACATTCTTTCGTGGTGCCCCGACTTTCTAGTCAATTACATTTACATGATTAGTTCAACCAGGTAATATTAATTACAGAGAAATTATTTTATAGAATAGCATGTCATATCACTTAATCCGGCATAGCAAAGACACGACACAGCTGTGTAGTGTTAGGGCAAAACACCAAATGTGCACACTGTGTGATCTCTCCCACTGAAACACTTTATCTTATCACAGTCTTTCAGATGATATCCAATCCCTGGTAATGGGAGAGAAAAGCTCATGGGAAACTGGAAGGGAAACTCAGCCAAGCATCAGCAGCTGTTTTAATGTTAAGCAGTGTGCTTGGTGTCCATGTGACAGTTGAAGGAAGATGGAAGGCAGTGTTCAAGGGAAAGTTATGGTGCCAACCTTGTTTATACAGTGAGGGGAAAAAAGTATTTGATCCCTTGCTGATTTTGTACGTTTGCCCACTGACAAAGAAATGATCAGTCTATAATTTTAATGGTAGGTTTATTTGAACAGTGAGAGACAGAAATACAACAAAAAAATCCAGAAAAACGCATGTCAAAAATGTTATAAATTGATTTGCATTTTAATGAGGGAAATAAGTATTTGCATTTCTCAGATAAGAGAACCTGGCTGGAGGGAGGAACGGCATCTCCCACCTAACTGGTCCCAATAAGATGAATTGGGTTCTGGATGTGCAGAAGGTGTACATATTGATGACGTATTGATGACGTATGGGGGCGGCAGGTAGCCTAGAGCATTGGGCCAGTAACCGAAAGGTTGCTAGATCAAATCCCAGAGCTGACAAGGTAAAAAATCTGTCGTTCTGCCCCTGAACAAAGCAGTTAACCCACTGTTCCCCAGTAGGCCGTCATTGTAATTTGTTTTTAACTGACTTGCCTAATGAAATAAAAAAAAATCACATTTTAAATGTTGTAAAACTATCCTTGTGGGTTTCTGCCAGTGTGGTAGAATGTGTGTGTACAGGGTTGGGTCTGAGTGTTTCCTGTCACTCACCACAGTGTACTCTCTCTCCTCCACTACCTTCTTCACTTCATCCACAGTTTGCGTGTCATCGAAGGAGTCGTCTCCACTCCCATAGCCGGATGCCTGAAAGAGCATAACAACGGAATCGCTATAGTAACAACCTTGTATTTTCATTACATAACGCTTAAGTTATGACTTTGGAATCTCATGAATTGTTTTACATATTCAATAGGCTGTGAGGAAGAATAGTCTAGATGCTTCTATCACAAGCAAATTGTCTAATGCTTGCTAATGCTTGCTCTAATCCAAGTATTTTAAAAAATATATCTATTTAACCTTTATTTAACTAGGCAAGTCAGTTAAGATCAAATTCTTATTTTACAAGTAGCAATAATTCAGGCTTATGCATATGAAAATACTTAAAAACAGAGAAAAAAAGATAAAGAAACTAAATCATGAATAAAACAACTGGAGTTAAGTGCTGTTTTCACCACAAGCTAATGAATCCTTCAACACAACCCTGCAATATCCTCTAACCACCACTAGAGGGGCTGATGGTCCCATTCATCATGAGCATGTCAGGTTTTAGGATGGAGTAGGTAGAATTCAGCACATTACCACTGATACAGGGTCAGATTTTACATTTTCATCATCCTAATGGTGTTAGTATTGGGGGTGGTTGAAATCTGATCTTAGATCAGCGGTTAGAGGTCCATGTACAGTGTCTGCTGTTAACCAATGCTAGATAGTCTCTCCCGGCATCCATTCCTTTATGATAACTAATCTGAAAATACTTGATAGTTGATAGCTGTCTGGTGGAAAACTAGCGAGTCCCACTCAGTCCCAACCAGTCATACCCAGTCCCACCCTGACCTTCCCATTCCACCCAGTCCTACCCTGACCTACCCAGTCCTACCTTGTCCCACCCTGACCTACCCATTCCACCCAGTCTGATCCCAGTTCTACCCTGTCCTACCCAGTCCCACCCTGACCTTCCCATTCCACCCAGTCCTACCCTGTCCTACCCAGTCCTACCCCTCTCCACCCAGTCCTACCCTGACATACCCCTCTCCACCCAGTCCTACCCTGACATACCCCTCTCCATCCAGTCCTACCCATTCCACCCAGTCCTACCCTGACTTACCCCTCTCCATCCAGTCCTAACCTGCCTTACCCAATTCTACCTATTAGGGCTCAAGTGAAAGAAGGTCAGATGTAGTATTGGGAAACACTCACATAGGGATCGTCCTCTTCACACAGGTCATCTTGGGCTGTGGGGTATCCCTTCAGAACCAGCTGCTGGATACAACCCTGGGGGGAGAGAAGTTAAGGAACATTAACACTAGTACACACTAACAGTACCCTGGGGGGGAGAGAGAGAGAGAGAGAGAGGTTAGGGAACATTAACACTTGTATACACACTCACAGTAAATGCCTGATTTGATTTGCCAGCTCTCAAATCAAATCAACACAACCTCAATCTGGTAACAGGTAGCTCAATCTGACAAAAACTCTTCAAGACAGCTGCCTTTAAACTGCTATAACAGAACATAGATCCCACTAACCACATAGATCTCACTAACAATGACTGTCAGGAGGGTCGCAAATGGCACATGGCATGTTTGACTAATCTGTTTATGGGTCTATCCAGAGGACAAACACCTGTTTTCAATCCAACAAATCCTTCATGAAACAAGTGGAGAGGAGAGGAGGGGAGAGGAGGGAGAAGACAGAAGGGGAGAGGAGGGAGAAGAGAGGCTGAGTAAACTAAATCAAGTCCATCTGATGCTGTAAAGAGAGGTTGAAGGTAAACAGCAAATGTTTCCATGCAACAGCTCTGATTCCATCAAAGTTCTATGAGCTTTGCTTAGATCAAAATTATTATTATTTGGTCATTTTAACCCCCTTTTTCTCCCCAATTGGTAGTTACAGTCTTGTCCCATCGCTGCAACTCCCGTACGGACTCGGGAGAGGCTGCTTCTTGACACACTGCTCGCTTAACCCGGAAGCCAGCCACACCAATGTGTCGGATGAAACACAGTACAGCTGGCGACCGAAGTCAGCGTGCATGCGCCTGGCCCGCCACAAGGAGTCGCTAGAGCGCGTTGGGACAAGGATATCCCGGGAGAACCTGGGCCAATTGTGGGATCGAACCCGGGTCTGTAGTGACACCTCTAGCACTGCTTTGAGGACGCTGAGATCAATACTGATCATCCAATAGGAAGAGACTTGTGAAGAAAAAATGTATTTGATTTGAAGAAGAGTATTTTGTTGAATTAAACTTCAGGCTCATTGTGATCGGTAAACCTTCCAAACAGGAAACTCTACCACTGCTAAAATACCCATTGTAAATATCAATGCAATCCACAGTAGGCAGGTTTGCATTAACACAGGTTTATTCGACAAAAGCAATGTCGCCCAAACATGTATAATGGAAACGACAGTTATAAGAGACATTTTCTTAAGATCGACAAAAATTTTATCAGGTCGACAAGGGTGGATTTTTCGTTTGTAAAACTTTATTGTGACAAATGGTGATGGAAACAACTTGTTTCGAATAAACAAATCATTTTGAAGGTCAGTGATGTCATCACATAACTATAAAGCTCCACTCCACATTTAAAAAAAATATATATATTTTTTTTTTCAACTATAAAAATAATGTTTCTTTACAGCATTGCTTCGCTTTGCTTATCTGGTTGGCTAGCAAGCTTCACCATCCAATTACCTCAGATCTACAGGAGTGTAAGTTTCACCATGGCGACCACGGACCGTGGCGATACGTTGGCACGTTAGAATTATTAGAATATGGCAAATATTTGTCAATTGTTGCATTCTACCCATTCTGGCTTTTGCGGGCTACCTGAGACATGAAACAGATAGGTGGGAGGGAATACAGGCTGTCACCAATTTATTAATGTGCAATTTGCCTTCAACCACTTCATTTTTATTCAACACTGTAGGTTTCTGGGAAAACATAGTCCAATGGAAGGGCACCGTAGCAGGCAGTTGGGGCATCTATTTTCTATGCAAGCTTTCTAAATGTGGAGAAACAAAATTACTGGACAAGTTAATGGAAACACAGCTACTGATGCAGAAACAAAAAGCCACAAGAACACAACATGATCTCTGTACAATAACAATGTTAGCTACGTTGGAACAGGCAAGCTGACCAATGCCTCCAACATGAGGCAGACATACGGTACAGCTCTGAGCCAGACGGGGTCTGAAATGATTGACACCCTTGATAAAGATGAGCAAAAATTACTGTATAAAATAAATAATTCAAATACTGAGCTTAAATACTCAATTTGTTTAGGAACTTATAGTATTTTCTCAGAATAAAATTGTCAGAGAAAGATATCTTGTTTATCAAGTGATATTTTTTTTCTCAACTACTGTAGGTAAGGGTCAACATGATTGACACCTTGTTTTCAATACCTTTCCCTTGTGAGGATAACATCACTGAGCCTTTTTCTAAAACAAATTGGGAGGGATCTTAAACCATTCCATACAGAATCCTTCCAGATCTGTGATATCCTTCAGTCTGCGCTTATGGACTGCCCCTCTTCAGTTCAAACCACAGATTTTCAATGGGTTTCAAGTCTGGAGACCATTTATTTGTTCTTTAATGTGTGCTTGGGGTTATTGTGTTGCTGGAAGATCCACTTGCAGCCAAAGTTTCAGGCAATCCGATTTTTGGCAAAAATGTCCTGGTACTGGGTAAAGTTCATGATGCGGTTGACCTTAACAAGGACCCCAGGACCAGTGGAAGCAAAATAGCCCCATAAAATCAAAAGATTCACCACCATTTTACAGTAGGTATGGGGTTCTTCTTTGCTTATGTATAGTTATAGTTTCTTATGTTCTTTCTCAGTTCGATGGCAAACCCACCACTGGTGTGCGTTGCCAAAAAACTGACCAAACCACCGGTTCCAATCCAAGTGCCAATGCCATTTAGAAAACTCCAGGCTTTTACATTTGTTGGATGACGTGAAAATAACCAGAGCTATTTTCTGCACACTGTTTGGCAGGACAACAAGAAGCTGGCTACAGCAGACTGACTAGCACCCAGCTAGAAGAGTGTTTTCCTCAAAGCACATGACATCATATGGTGTAGAGTATCATGTCTGCTGCACCAAGTGACCGTTGCCAAGACAGCTGACATGTAAGTGTTGTGATGATAAGTGATGTAACTAATGGTTCTATGAAGAGGTACATATGCTGCGTACGTTAGGGTTACACAAAGTCTCTTAGCAAGAGTTTATACTCTGCTTATATATACAACAACAAAAAACGAAAGGAAATGAACATGGGACTCAGAGCCGGTCGTTCTCTGAAGTCTACTGGTCCTAAACCAGCATGGGTTTTTATCCAAATCAGCTGCGGTCGACTGCCACACACACACACACAGCCATTTTTCCATAACGCAGTGTGAGGTGCTTTCAGGAGCACCACTGCTGCTGCGTCTGTTTATTAGTGTTCCTCACAGGGGAAGAAACAGGATATCAGATTCCAACACAAACACACTATCAGCTGGAGGCCTCACTGCCATGCCTCCAACACACATTGATAGAGAGAGAGAGAAAGAAAGAGACAGAGAGAGAGAGAGAGAGGGGAGGGGATGAGAGGGGGAGAGAGAGAAAAAGAGATACAGACAGAGACAAAAACAAAGTCAAACAGACATTAATGAGAGAGAGAGGAGGGAGACAGGAGAAAGAGAGTGGCAGAGGAAAGAAAGAGGGGCAATGAACATAAAGAGTGACATTTTGATTTTCCCCTGGCCAGTGAGAGGTCTGTTTTGATCCCGGGTGGTAAGTGAGAAGAGAAAGGTTGGTACTGGTTGAAACTGGCAGGGAGAACAGAGAGTTTCCTACTCCTCCACACTAAGTTAACTGTATTTCACTGAATCTACCAACCCATTGCTCCAATGAAACTTTATGAGAGGGAAATAGCTGCTTGGCAATAGCTTTTTGGTGCACTTAAAAACTGAGGCAGGCAATACTTTATTAGTTAATCCATTCTGTTTAGATTAGTACAACATCTAAGTAGCAGTGGTAGGGTGTAGAGCTCTGCTACTTGCTCGACTGGGTTAAGGGCCGGGTAGGGGCCGTTTTTTTCATCAATAACTAGAGTACGGGCAGGGCTCAGGCTTCACTAAATTGATCAGTAACATTTTGAGCTGAGCCATTTGCTCGTCCTCTGCTGCGCATTACAGTCATATCTGACTAAAATAATAACATGGTATCAGAAGCGCTTCAACCTCGTCAAATATAGAGACAGGAGAGATTATTTCAAAGAAAATAATGTTCCTTGAGTTTCGAGTGACAAAAGTAGCTAACTGCTCTCTCACATCTCTCCGTTGATATGGACACTCACAGATTCAGAGCGCATGCAGAGCGAACAGCGCACAGGGAGCGAGTGACAGAGAGAGAGGAGCAGCTAATGGATTTACTAATGGAGGAAGTTATTTCTGATTTCGGGCAGTGCAGGGCAGGGCCTTAAATTTGGCAGAAGCAATCGGGCCTGGGTTGGGTAGGGCCTGAACGTAACGGTCACGGGTAGGGCTCGGGCTTAAAATTCATGCCCATGCAGGGCTCTAGTAGGGTGGAGTGGAAGTAGCATTTGATATCTATGGGTGAAATATACTGCATCGTAATGCCTAGGCTTTAGGTCAATAGGATAACACAGCCTTGTGGCTCGCAGAAAACCTGGGTTCAAACCCCAGTGAGTCACACATACACAGTATGACTGATAACTAGTTAAAGCAAAATTCCACCCAAAGATGCTCTTTTAGTATTTGTTTCATTAGTCCATTGTTGACATAGTTCCAAAATGTTTTGCTTGTCAGGAGAGGATGAAAACCAGAAGTTCTATCGGCCCTCCAGGACAATGACTGGGTCGCCCTGGGACACCAGGTGAGTGCAATTAAGTACCAGGTAGAAAACAAAAAACTGAAGTGTTTAGGCCCTCCAGGACCAGGACTGGTTTAAATGAAGAGAAAATGGACAAATACATGATGCACCTCTCGGGCTGAGGTGAGGGTGCGAAGGCGGGGTTCTGTGGGATTATTTAAGATACTCTTTGAAGAGGTAGGGTTTCAGATGTTTACAAAAGATGGGCAGGGACTCTGCTGTCCGAGCTTCAGGGGGAAGATGGACAGGGACTCTGCTGTCCGAGCTTCAGGGGGAAGATAGACAGGGACTCTGCTGTCCGAGCTTCAGGGGGAAGATGGACAGGGACTCTGCTGTCCGAGCTTCAGGGGGGAAGATGGGCAGGGACTCTGCTGTCCTAGCTTCAGGGGGAAGATGGGCAGGGACTCTGCTGCCCTAGCTTCAGGGGGAAGATGGACAGGGACTCTGCTGTCCGAGCTTCAGGGGGGAAGATGGGCAGGGACTCTGCTGTCCTAGCTTCAGGGGGAAGATGGGCAGGGACTCTGCTGCCCTAGCTTCAGGGGGAAGCTGGTTCTACCATTGGGGTGCCAGGACTGGGCTGAGCGGAACCTGCACCCCCCCCCCCCCACACACACACACACAACACAAGCAGATAAAAAGAAAAACCCGTCAACTCACCACAAACCTGTCCAGCCCCGTACCACCTGCGTTGCCCACGAAGACGCCCGAGCTGGCCTCGAAGGTGAGGGGCTCCGGGCTCCTCTGGAAGGCCACGCGGTGGTACTCCTCACAGTCCATGTAGAGACGCACCTCTGTCCCCTGCACCGTCAGCGTGAAGCGGGCCCACCTCCCTGTCAGGTCAGCCAGTTTGAAGCTCGCAGCCTCCTGGGTGCTCCCGACCCCCGGGTCAGTGTAGTAGAGGAGCACCTGCTGAGACCCGTCCTCCACGGGGCTCAACGCCACGCCCAGGTGCACCACCCGTTGGTAGGCATCGGTGATGGCGAAGAGGACCCCGCCGTGCCGCGTGGTGGGCTTGGCGGTGACGATAACGGTGAAGTCACGGTAGAAGGGGTCAGGGATGAAGGACTTGGTGAGGCGGCCCACGTTTGCATCGGGCCCGAAACTGTAGGCCGGGTAGCCCTCAAAGCCCGTGACGAAGGAGACGGATGGGGGGAGGGGAACGCCGATCAGCTCCGTCAGGTCCATCTGGCCCTGGGAACCCCCCTCTGAAACACAAAGAAATACCATCAGATCACATAAATACTGCATTAATACATAGGAAGACTTGATGAAGTGTCTATTCATGATTCATTCATCATGAATGTTTTTATTGATTATAAACTGGTCTGAAAATTCAATGCAGACAATTTTTTATTTTTTTATTATTTAACTAGGCAAGCCAGTGAAGAACAAATATCTTATTTACAATGACAGCCTACCAGGGAACAGTGGGGTAACTGCCTTGTTCAGGGGTATAATGACAGATTTTTACCTTGTCAGCTCTGGGATTCAATACAACAACCTTTCGGTTACTGACCCAAAGCTTTAACCACTAGACTACCTGCCACCCAACCTTCTCCCTTATCTCTGGCAAGTCATGCATGCTTTTATTTCCCACAATTACTTTCCCCTTTAATGGACTCACGTTAAAGAAAAATGATTACAATTCTACCCCAGTTTCAAGAAGATGACTACACTCACACACACTCACCACCACCACACATGGTCCCCGTTAGGAGGGAGAACCCGTGGAACAATCGTTCGTTTTGTTAGACGGTATAGCAGGATAAGGCCTGTTCATCTGGAAGGCATTAGCATAGACAAATACATACACCGGGCCCAGGCTGCTCCTGTAAAATTGCCTTAGCAAGCTAGGCTATCCCACACCGCTAGGCTAGCCCACACCGCTAGGCTAGCCCACACCGCTAGGCTAGCCCACACCGCTAGGTTAGCCCACACCGCTAGGTTAGCTCACACCGCTAGGCTAGCCCACACCGCTAGGCTAGCCCACCCTGCTAGGCTAGCCCACACTGCTACCGTTAGGCTAGCCCACACTGCTACCGTTAGGCTAGCCCACACTGCTACCGCTAGTTCCCCATAGAGAGACACAGATAGATAGTCTGTCTTTACTGGCCACCACCTCTCAGGCAGCTTCAAGACAGTGTCTCTAGTTAACCTTAACCCTTGGTCTGAGTGCCTGTTTTACTGGTGTCATGGAACAGAGGCCTGATAGAGCTATCACCTGTTTACTGGTGTCATGGAACAGAGGTCTGATAGAGCCATCACCTGTTTACTGGTGTCATGGAACAGAGGCCTGATAGAGCTATCACCTGTTTACTGGTGTCATGGAACAGAGGTCTGATAGAGCTATCACCTGTTTACTGGTGTCATGGAACAGAGGCCAATGACCTGATAGAGCTATCACCTGTTTACTGGTGTCATGGAACAGAGGCCAACGACCTGACAGAGCTATCACCTGTTTACTGGTGTCATGGAACAGAGGTCTGATAGAGCTATCACCTGTTTTACTGGTGTCATGGAACAGAGGTCTGATAGAGCTATCACCTGTTTACTGGTGTCATGGAACAGAGGTCTGATAGAGCTATCACCTGTTTACTGGTGTCATGGAACAGAGGCCAATGACCTGACAGAGCTATCACCTGTTTACTGGTGTCATGGAACAGAGGCCAACGACCTGACAGAGCTATCACCTGTTTACTGGTGTCATGGAACAGAGGTCTGATAGAGCTATCACCTGTTTACTGGTGTCATGGAACAGAGGTCTGATAGAGCTATCACCTGTTTACTGGTGTCATGGAACAGAGGTCTGATAGAGCTATCACCTGTTTACTGGTGTCATGGAACAGAGGCCAACGACCTGACAGAGCTATCACCTGTTTACTGGTGTCATGGAACAGAGGCCAACGACCTGACAGAGCTATCACCTGTTTACTGGTGTCATGGAACAGAGGTCTGATAGAGCTATCACCTGTTTTACTGGTGTCATGGAACAGAGGTCTGATAGAGCTATCACCTGTTTACTGGTGTCATGGAACAGAGGTCTGATAGAGCTATCACCTGTTTACTGGTGTCATGGAACAGAGGCCAACGACCTGACAGAGCTATCACCTGTTTACTGGTGTCATGGAACAGAGGCCTGATAGAGCTATCACCTGTTTACTGGTGTCATGGAACAGAGGCCAACGACCTGACAGAGCTATCACCTGTTTACTGGTGTCATGGAACAGAGGCCAACGACCTGACAGAGCTATCACCTGTTTACTGGTGTCATGGAACAGAGGCCAACGACCTGACAGAGCTATCACCTGTTTACTGGTGTCATGGAACAGAGGCCTGATAGAGCTATCACCTGTTTACTGGTGTCATGGAACAGAGGTCTGATAGAGCTATCACCTGTTTACTGGTGTCATGGAACAGAGGTCTGATAGAGCTATCACCTGTTTACTGGTGTCATGGAACAGAGGTCTGATAGAGCTATCACCTGTTTACTGGTGTCATGGAACAGAGGCCTGATAGAGCTATCACCTGTTTACTGGTGTCATGGAACAGAGGCCAATGACCTGATAGAGCTATCACCTGTTTTACTGGTGTCATGGAACAGAGGCCTGATAGAGCTATCACCTGTTTACTGGTGTCATGGAACAGAGGCCAATGACCTGATAGAGCTATCACCTGTTTTACTGGTGTCATGGAACAGAGGCCTGATAGAGCTATCACCTGGAATTCCTCGCCCACCCAGTGACATCACAGCAGATGCTTCTGGACCGGCCCAAAGGGGGAGCAGCTGGGGACATCACACCGCACTCTCTGGCAGATGCAGGTTTCCATGATGCAGTACAAGACAACATACTGTGTAGGACCAGGATGTGACAGGACTAACACTACCTGGACCAAGACATCTCCATAAAAGTGATTTCTTGGTCCAGCTCGACAAATATTTCACTTCGGGTAGGATCCACTTCAGTTTAAAGTTGACTCATTTCAAGGTGCATAAAGTTCTGTATGTCTCAATCTACAATATAATACATGCGCATCGTGTGTGTGCATCTGTATTAATGTGTGTGTTAATCCATGAGTGTTTTCTCTCTAAGTGGTCATCAGTCCACTTAAGAAACTCTCTCTGGGTCATTTCATTTAAGTCATTTAGCAGACGCTCTTATCCAGAGCGACTTACAGTAGTGAATGCATACATTTCTTTCCCGTACTGGTCCCCCGTGAGAATCGAACCCACAACCCTGGCGTTGCAAACACCATGCTCTACCAACTGAGCCACACGGGACCATTTCCTAAGAGGGTCGTTGCGTTTCGAGGAGTGTGTAATGTGGCCTGCACTGCATTGTTTTGGCAGGAACTACACTGTTGCCATCTGTACACATAGCCCAGTTAAACAGCCTCTGCACTACTTCGTTATGTACACATTGCAGCTTATTCGTCTCAGTCGGGTTATGCAATTCAAATAAATTATCATACTTGAGTCCAATTGTAATTTGGCTACCGGAGCAACCTCAGACGCTGAGGGAAATGGGCCTTGTGTGCCACCCACCTCAGAGAACTTTGGAGTGAGATGGCAGACAGTTGAATTTAGAACACATTCTATCCTGAGCCATACCAGGCTTTATTACTGTAAGAATCAGTTCTGTGTGTGTGTGTGTACAGTATGTGTGCGAGTGTGTGTGTGTATAAGTGTGTGTGTGTGTCTGTGTATATATGTGTGTGTTTACGTGTGTGTGTGTACGTGTGTGTCGGTGTGTATATATGTGTGTGTGTGTATATGTGTGTATATTTTTTAATTTATTTAACCGTTATTTAACCAGGTAAGTTGACTGAGAACACATTCTCATTTACAGCAACGACCTGGGGAATAGTTTCAGGGGAGAGGAGGGGGATGAATGAGCCAATTGTAAGCTGGGGATGCTTAGACAGCCGTGATGGTATGAGTGCCAGATTGGGAATTTAGCCAGGACACCGGGGTTAACACCCCTACTCTATGATAAGTGCAATGGGATCTTTAATGACCTCAGAGAGTCAGGACACCCGTTTAACGTCCCATCCGAAAGACGGCACCCTACACAGGGCAGTGTCCCCAATCACTGCCCTGGGGCATTGGGATATTTTTTAGACCAGAGGAAAGAGTGCCTCCTACTGGCCCTCCAATACCACTTCCAGCAGCATCTGGTCTCCCATCCAGGGACTGACCAGGACCAACCCTGCTTAGCATCAGAAGCAAGCCAGCAGTTGGATGCAGGGTGGTATGCTGCTGGCTATATATGTGTGTGTGTGTGTGTATGTATGTATGTGTGTGTATATATGTGTGTGTGTATGTGTGTGTATATATGTGTGTGTGTGTGTGTGTGTGTGTGTGTATGTATGTATGTATGTATGTATGTATGTATGTGTGTGTGTGTGTGTGTGTATATATATGTGTGTCGGTGTGTGTGTGTGTGTGTATATATGTGTGTGTGTGTATATGTGTGTGTGTATATATATGTGTGTGTGTGTGTATATATGTGTATGTGTGTGTGTATATGTGTGTGTGTGTGTGTGTGTGTGTGTGTGTGTGTGTGTGTGTGTGTGTGTGTGTATGTATGTATGTATGTATGTATGTATGTATGTATGTATGTATGTATGTGTGTATGTGTGTGTGTGAGTAAATATATGTGTGTGTGTGTTACAGTAACTCCCTATTCCCCTCCTGTTGAGCGACGTTTCCCAATCGGTCAAACATCAACTACTAATCCCATTACAGTAGTATCATGAGGTTGACGTTGGACACGGCTGCAGGAAACCACAGACTCCTTTCTACATCAAACAATCCCTGGACTTCTGGCAGCAACGGTCTGACGGAGAAAGTAGCATAATACTGTAAAACACTGGTATGTACAGTAACTTACAGTACACACACACACACACACACACACACACACACACACACACACACACACACACACACACAGTCATATAACCTAAACTCTTCAACTCTAAGACCATCAGACTCAAGACAGTTCAACCAGCTCATAAGTCGCTGACGATGCAACGATGTAGAATGGGTGTGTGTCTGTCATCATCATTTACTCCCTTGTGTCCCTCTTAACCCCGCCTCTCTCCTCTCCCTTCCCCTGGGGATGGAAATGAGATACAGAACAAGCTGGCCAGAGGAAGCTGCCTCGTTTTTTTTGTTGGTGTAAAACCACAGCATTTACTGGACTGTAGCTAGCTAATGGAGTGATGTTAAACCATGGATCCACTTCAATACTGGACTGTTTACACTCTGAAGCCTGATCCAGATAGTTCAGGACTTAAAAAAAGGTTCATTGTGTAAAATGTCTGATGGTGTTAGCTCTGCTAGTACTTTAGCACAACTCTTCGGACTATCGTTGTCGAGCCATACATGGAGGTGAATGAAATCTGTCGGATTAATCGTCCGAGTTAGAATACCTCACGATAAACTGCAGACCATACTATTTACCAGGAGAATTTTCATCTATATTTTTCATAGCTGTCTATTTACCACCACAAACTGATGCTGTCACTGAGACCGCACTCAACGAGCTGTATAGGGCCATAAGCAAGGAAGAAAATGTACATTCAGAGGTGGTGTTTCTCGCGCCAGGTGATTTTAATGCAAGGAAACTGAAATGTGCTTTACCTCATGTTTACCAGCATTTCACCTGTGCAACTAGAGGTGAAAAAAAATCTAGATCACCTTTATTCCACACACAGAAACACATACAAGGCCCTCCCAGTGTTTTGTGAGACGCAGAGTAGGTGAATGGATGATCTCCGCATGTGTGGTTCCCACCATAAAGCATGGAGGAGGAGGTGTGATGGTGCTTTGCTGGTGACACTGTCTGTGATTTATTTAGAATTCAAGGCACACTTAACCAGCATGGCTACCACAGCATTTTATAGCGATACGTCATCATATCTGGTTTGCGTTATCATTTGTTTTTTCAACAGGACAATGACCCAACACACACCTCAAGGCTGTGTAAGGGATATTTGACCAAGAAGAGTGATGGAGTGCTGCATCAGATGATCTGGCCTCCACAATCACCCGACCTTAACCCAATTGAGATTGTTTGAGATGAGTTGGACCGCAGAGTGAAGTAAAAACAGCCAACAACTGCTCAGCATATGTGGGAACTCCTTCAAGACTGTTGGAAAAGTATTCCTCATGAAGCTGGTTGCGAGAATGCCAAAGTGTGTAAAGCTGTCATCAAGGCAAAAGGTGGCTACTTTGAAGAATCTCAAATATAAAATAAATTTTGATTTGTTTAACACTTTTTTTGGTTACTACATGACTCCATCCATGTGTGTTATTTCATAGTTTTGATGTATTCACTATTATTCTACAATGGCAGCTGCTAATGGGGATCCCTAATAAATACAAATATCATTGCAGCCCTAGCTGACGTCATCCACTGAAACAGTGGAGCTAGAGCAGTCATTATAGCTTCCATGTGACTCCATTCAGCCTGGAATAAACCGGTGGAGGGAGAGGGAATTGGTCATCTTTAATTCACCTCTAAAGAGGTGGGCTAAATTATCAAAATATCACACTATTCGGAAGGAAGTTTCTAACTAGCGTTAGTGCAATAACTGGTGAAGCTACCTTACATTTAATTCATTTCGCAGACTCTCTTATCCAGAGTGACATTATTTAACTAGGCAAGTCAGAACAAATTCTTATTTACAATGACGGCCTACACCTGCCAAACCCATGTCGACACAGGCCAAATGTGCACCGCCCTATGGGACTCCCAATCACAGTCGGTTGTGTTACAGCCTGGAATTGAACCAGGGTGTCTGTAGAGACTCATCAACCACTGAGATGCAGTGCTTTAGACCACCGAGATGCAGTGCCTTAGAACACCGAGATGCAGTGCCTTAGAACACCGAGGTGCAGTGCCTTAGAACACCGAGGTGCAGTGCCTTAGAACACCGAGGTGCAGTGCCTTAGAACCCCGAGGTGCAGTGCCTTAGACCACCGAGGTGCAGTGCCTTAGACCACCGAGATGCAGTGCCTTAGACCACTGAGATGCAGTGCCTTAGACCACTGAGATGCAGTGCCTTAGAACGCCGAGATGCAGTGCCTTAGACCACTGCGCCACTAGGGAGCCCAGTTACAATTAGTGCATTCATCTTAAGATAGCTAGGTGAGACAACCACATATCATAGTCGTAGTGAAGGACATTTTTCCTCAATAAAGAAGTTAGCATCAAAGTTGCTAGTAGTAAGAAAAGACAAGTGCAAGCCTTATTTGATTATTTTATGTTATTTTTATGCGGGGGAGAGGATAAGACAGATTTCTTGTTTAAGATACTTTTTGAATAGATAGGGCTACAGATGTTTTTGGGAAGATGGGCAGGGACTTTGCTGTCCTAGTATCAGGGAGAAGATCGTTCCACCATTGGGTTGCCAGGACAGAGAATTGGTTTGACTGGGCTGAGCGGGAGCTGACAGTCAAGAGACCAGATGTGGCAGAGTTCTCTGTGTGTAGGCTATGATCAAACCCTCGGAGTAGGGTTTGAGCATAGCCTGAACTCTTGGGCTATCCCTTTAATCCCAGTCTGATATGAGATTCTTTGTAGGGTACAGGTAGGGCCAGTACAGGTAGGACCAGATGGAATCTGTGGTAGGGTACAGGTGGGGCCAGATTTAATCTGTGGTAGGGTACAGGTGGGGCCAGATGAAATCTGCGGTAGGGTACAGGTGGGGCCAGATTTAATCTGCGGTAGGGGTACAGGTAGGGCCCGACGGAATCTGTGGTAGAGTACAGGTAGGACCAGATGGAATCTGTGGTAGGGTACAGGTGGGACCAGATGGAATCTGTGGTAGGGGTTCAGGTGGGGCCAGATGGAATCTGTGGTAGGGCCAGTACAGGTAGGGCCAGATGGAATCTGCGGTAGGGGTACAGGTGGGGCCATATGGAATCTGCGGTAGGGGTACAGGTGGGGTCAGATGGAATCTGCGGTAGGGGTACAGGTGGGCCAGATGGAATCAGTGGTAGGGGTACATGTAGGGCCAGATGGAATCTGTGGTAGGGCCAGTACAGGTAGGGCCAGATGGAATCTGTGGTAGGGGTACAGGTGGGGCCAGATGGAATCTGCAGTAGGGCCAGTACAGGTAGAGCCAGATGGAATCTGCGGTATGGTACGGGTAGGGCCAGTACAGGTAGGGCCAGATGGAATCTGTGGTAGGGCCAGTACAGGTAGGGCCAGATGGAATCTGTGGTAGGGGTACAGGTTGGGCCAGATGGAATCTGTGGTAGGGCCAGTACAGGTAGGGCCAGATGGAATCTGTGGTAGGGGTACAGGTGGGGCCAGATGGAATATGTGGTAGGGGTACAGGTGGGGCCAGATGGAATCTGCAGTAGGGCCAGTACAGGTAGGGCCACATGGAATCTGTGGTAGGGCCAGTACAGGTACAGCCAGATGGAATATGTGGTAGGGGTACAGGTGGGGCCAGATGGACTCTGCCTGCGGTAGAGGTACAGGTAGGGCCAGATGTAATGTCTGGTAGGGCCAGTACAGGTGGGGCCAGATAGAATCTGCGGTGGGGGTACAGGTAGGGTCAGATGGAATCTGCGGTAGGGCCAGTACAGGTAGGGCCAGATGGAATCTGTGTTAGGGCCAGTACAGGTAGGGCCAGGTGCGGTTGGGTACAGGTGGGGCCAGATTTAATCTGTGGTAGGGTACAGGTAGGGCCAGATGGAATCTGTGGTAGGGGTACAGCTGAGAACAGATGGAATCTGTGGTAGGGGTACAGGTGGGGCCAGATGGAATCTGTGGTAGGGGTACAGGTGGGGCCAGATGGATCTGTGGTAAGGCCAGTACAGGTAGGGCCAGATTAAATCTGCAGTATGGATACGGGTAGGGCCAGATGAAATCTGCGGTCGGGGTACAGGTAGGGCCAGATGGGTCTGTGGTAGGGCCAGTACAGGTAGGGCCAGATGGAATCTGTGGTAGGGGTACAGGTGGGGCCAGATGGAATCTGTGGTAGGGGTACAGGTAGGGCCAGATGGAATCTGAGGTAGGGGTACAGGTGCAGCCAGATGGAATCTGCGGTAGGGGTACAGGTAGGGCCAGATGGAATCAGTGGTAGGTGTACAGCTGGGGCCAGATGGAATCTGTGGTAGGGCCAGTACAGGTAGGGCCAGATGGAATCTGTGGTAGGGATACAGATAGGGCCAGATGGAATCTGTCGTAGGGTCAGTACAGATAGGGCCAGATGGAATCTGTGGTAGGGATACAGCTGGGGCCAGATGGAATCTGTGGTAGGGCTACAGGTAGGGCCAGATGGAATCTGCGGTAGGGGTACGGGTCAGGCTAGATGGAATCTGCGGTAGGGGTACAGGTAGGGCCAGATGGAATCTGTTGTAGGGTACAGGTGGGGCCAGATGGAATCTGTCGTAGGGCCAGTACAGGTAGGGCCAGATGGAATCTGTGGTAGGGGTACAGCTGGGGCCAGATGGAATCTGCGGTAGGGCCATTACAGGTAGGGCCAGATGGAATCTGTGGTAGGGGTACAGCTGGCGCCAGATGAAATCTGCTGTAGGGTACAGGTAGGGCCAGATGGAATCTGTTGTAGGGTACAGGTGGGGCCAGATGGAATCTGCGGTAGGGCCAGTACAGGTGGGGCCAGATGGAATCTGTGGTAGAGGTACAGGTGGGGCCAGATGAATCTGCAGTAGGGCCAATACAGGTAGGGCCAGATGGAATCTGTGGTAGGGGTACAGGTGGGGCCAGATGGAATCTGTGGTAGGGTACAGGTAGGGCCAGATGGAATCTGTGGTAGGGGTACAGCTGGGGCCAGATGGAATCTGTGGTAGGGGTACGGGTAGGGCCAGATGGAATCTGAGGTAGGGGTACAGGTGGGGCCAGATGGATCTGTGGTAAGGCCAGTACAGGTAGGGCCAGATTAAAGCTGCAGTATGGATACGGGTAGGGCCAGATGAAATCTGCGGTCGGGGTACAGGTAGGGCCAGATGGGTCTGTGGTAGGGCCAGTACAGGTAGGGCCAGATGGAATCTGTGGTAGGGGTACAGGTGGGGCCAGATGGAATCTGTGGTAGGGGTACAGGTAGGGCCAGATGGAATCTGAGGTAGGGGTACAGGTGCAGCCAGATGGAATCTGCGGTAGGGGTACAGGTAGGGCCAGATGGAATCAGTGGTAGGTGTACAGCTGGGGCCAGATGGAATCTGTGGTAGGGCCAGTACAGGTAGGGCCAGATGGAATCTGTGGTAGGGATACAGATAGGGCCAGATGGAATCTGTCGTAGGGTCAGTACAGATAGGGCCAGATGGAATCTGTGGTAGGGATACAGCTGGGGCCAGATGGAATCTGTGGTAGGGCTACAGGTAGGGCCAGATGGAATCTGCGGTAGGGGTACGGGTCAGGCTAGATGGAATCTGCGGTAGGGGTACAGGTAGGGCCAGATGGAATCTGTTGTAGGGTACAGGTGGGGCCAGATGGAATCTGTCGTAGGGCCAGTACAGGTAGGGCCAGATGGAATCTGTGGTAGGGGTACAGCTGGGGCCAGATGGAATCTGCGGTAGGGCCATTACAGGTAGGGCCAGATGGAATCTGTGGTAGGGGTACAGCTGGCGCCAGATGAAATCTGCTGTAGGGTACAGGTAGGGCCAGATGGAATCTGTTGTAGGGTACAGGTGGGGCCAGATGGAATCTGCGGTAGGGCCAGTACAGGTGGGGCCAGATGGAATCTGTGGTAGAGGTACAGGTGGGGCCAGATGAATCTGCAGTAGGGCCAATACAGGTAGGGCCAGATGGAATCTGTGGTAGGGGTACAGGTGGGGCCAGATGGAATCTGTGGTAGGGTACAGGTAGGGCCAGATGGAATCTGTGGTAGGGGTACAGCTGGGGCCAGATGGAATCTGTGGTAGGGGTACGGGTAGGGCCAGATGGAATCTGAGGTAGGGGTACAGGTGCGGCCAGATGGAATCTGTGGTAGGGGTACGGGTTGGGCTAGATGGAAACTGCGGTAGGGGTACAGGTGGGGCCAGATGGAATCTGTGGTAGAGGTACAGGTGGGGCCAGATGAATCTGCAGTAGGGACAATACAGGTAGGGCCAGATGGAATCTGTCGTAGGGCCAGTACAGGTAGGGCCAGATGGAATCTGTGGTAGGGGTACAGATGGGGCCAGATGGAATCTGTGGTAGGGGTACAGATGGGGCCAGATGAAATCTGCGGTAGGGGTACAGGTAGGGCCAGATGGAATCTGTTGTAGGGTACAGGTGGGACCAGATGGAATCTGTCGTAGGGCCAGTACAGGTAGGGCCAGATGGAATCTGTGGTAGGGGTACAGCTGGGGCCAGATGGAATCTGCGGTAGGGCCATTACAGGTAGGGCCAGATGGAATCTGTGGTAGGGGTACAGCTGGCGCCAGATGAAATCTGCTGTAGGGTACAGGTAGGGCCAGATGGAATCTGTTGTAGGGTACAGGTGGGACCAGATGGAATCTGCGGTAGGGCCAGTACAGGTGGGGCCAGATGGAATCTGTGGTAGAGGTACAGGTGGGGCCAGATGAATCTGCAGTAGGGCCAATTCAGGTAGGGCCAGATGGAATCTGTGGTAGGGGTACAGGTGGGGCCAGATGGAATCTGTGGTAGGGTACAGGTAGGGCCAGATGGAATCTGTGGTAGGGGTACAGCTGGGGCCAGATGGAATCTGTGGTAGGGGTACGGGTAGGGCCAGATGGAATCTGAGGTAGGGGTACAGGTGCGGCCAGATGGAATCTGTGGTAGGGGTACGGGTCGGGCTAGATGGAAACTGCGGTAGGGGTACAGGTGGGGCCAGATGGAATCTGTGGTAGAGGTACAGGTGGGGCCAGATGAATCTGCAGTAGGGACAATACAGGTAGGGCCAGATGGAATCTGTCGTAGGGCCAGTACAGGTAGGGCCAGATGGAATCTGTGGTAGGGGTACAGATGGGGCCAGATGGAATCTGTGGTAGGGGTACAGATGGGGCCAGATGGAATCTGTGGTAGGGGTACGGGTAGGGCCATATGGAATCTGCGGTAGGGGTACAGGTAGGGCCAGATGGAATCTGTGGTAGGGGTACAGCTGGGGCCAGATGGAATCTGTTATAGGGTACAGGTAGGGCCAGATGGAATCTGTTGTAGGGTAAAGGTGGGGCCAGATGAAATCTGCGGTAGGGGTACAGGTGGGAACTGATGGAATCTGTGGTAGAGGTACAGGTGGGGGCAGATGGAATCTGTGGTAGGGGTACAGGTAGGCCCGATGAATCTGCAGTAGGGCCAATACAGGTAGGGCCAGATGGAATCTGTGGTAGGGGTACAGGTGGGGCCATATGGAATCTGCAGTAGGGTACAGGTGGGGCCAGATGGAATCTGTGGTAGGGGTACAGGTAGGGCCAGATGGAATCTGTGGTAGGGGTACAGCTGGGGCCGGATGGAATCTGTGGTAGGGGTACAGCTGGGGCCAGATGGAATCTGTGGTAGGGGTACAGCTGGGGCCAGATGGAATCTGTGGTAGGGGTACAGCTGGGGCCAGATGGAATCTGTGGTAGGGGTACAGGTAGGGCCAGATGGAATCTGTGGTAGGGGTACAGCTGGGGCCGGATGGAATCTGTGGTAGGGGTACAGCTGGGGCCAGATGGAATCTGTGGTAGGGGTACGTGTCGGGCCAGGAACAGCTCTTAATCCCATCAGAGATAGTTGCTATCATTGGTCTCACACACAGGAAATTCAACAAAGCTAGTCACTCTAAGCCTCATTGTACTGTATCCTCTATGGTTTTGTGGTTTGGCTACACCATGTTACACAAAGCTTCTTCTTAAGGAGTATGTGAAATCAAATCAAATCTAATGTTATTGGTCACATACACATATTTAGCCGATGTTATTGTGGGTGTAGCGACATGCTTGTCACACTTCAACGACGTTAGCATCGGTCTATGACGGGACTTTGTTTTGTGTTCACTTTGAAAAGAGCGTAATTTCCCTAGAAGTAATTCACGAGATCGAAAGGTTTTTCGCCAGTGACTTCAGCGTCCCGCTTTTTGAGTGACAGACATGTTTTGGGGGTGATGTCAGCCACGGGAGGTTTGAAAAACATGAAAAAAAGGAGCAAGCTGGCTAGGTAAACGTTAGCGTATTCAGCTGAGTGAGGACACACAAGCAGGTGAGCGATGGCCTCCTGTAAGCACAAAGCCTGTCTGTTAGCAGCAGGCTTAGAGGTGAGTCAACACGGGCATTAGCCTAGAGCCCAGCAAAGCGCCTAGCCTTTGCCTTAATCAAAGGCCGACAGCACTTAAGTGGGAATGAATGAGGAACATTCATAGAGACTCAGCCCTGAGTTAGCATACATGCTAATGCAACTACAAGAGAGGTTTGCTGAGACGACACCGAGATGCTGCTTTCTACCACACACACACACACACACACACACACACACACACACACACACATACACACACACACACACACACACACACACACACACACACACACACACACACACACACACACACACACACACACACACACACACACAGCATTCAGTCATTACCTACAGTACTAGGGAGGGGAACCTCAAGAATTTTAATCTCACCAGAAGTGGGTCATGTTCACAAATGAAAATTAGACTTAAAACTGTACTCTGGGGAGGTGTCGCCCCCCGAACGCCAAGGAGTGTTTTTAATTAACTACTGCGGTAATGCCTCTATTTTCACACTACTAGTCCCTGCTTTTCAGGCTCTATGGAACGGAGTGGTATTAGTGCCAATGAAATTTCTGAAAATACATTTACAAATTATTTGAATTCTGTTGCCCTTAATATCACTCCATATTATTTCACTACATATTATTTCACCATTTAGATAGGACTATCACGGAAACAGAAGCTTTACAATGTTACAATGCAAAAACAGCAAGCCAAGCTAAATCTGGCAAAATCCTTAAGAGCCTTGAATCTGTTATCACTCCCATGGGCCTTCATCTTTGACACCATACATGTGGCTTACTTCAGCCATGTTTCAAGAAGAGGACATTTTTCACCATAAACTCAGTACGAACACTCCTCGCTCTAATAACACTGACAGTGACGAAGCAGATTGATACAATTTTTTTTTTACAGGAATTAAAGTTCAAATGGTATGAAAAGAGCCAGATGTATTTATTTTTATTTAACTAGGCAAGTCAGCTAAGAAAAAAGTCATATTTACAATGATGTCTTAACTGCCTTGTTCAGGGGCAGAATGACACATTTTTACCTTGTCAGGTCGGGGATATGATCTAGCAACCTTTCGGTTACTAGCCCAACGCTCTAATCACTAGGCTACCTGCCGCCCCGAATGGATGGGGCGGCAGGTAGCCACGTTCATCTGAAATAAGACATTTCTACCCTCTCTGTGCCGTAGTCCTCTATTGGAGCAAAAACAGAAATACTTTCCTGGGCTGCATAATTCATATTTGGAGAAATGCCCAGAAGGCTCAGAATACAGAGCCTTCAGAATACAGAGCCTTCAGAATACAGAGCCTTCAGAATACAGAGCCTTCAGAATACAGAGCCTTCAGAATACAGAGCCTTCAGAAAGTATTCACATCTCTTTTCTTTTTCCAAATTTTGTGGTGTTACAGCCTCAATTCAAAATGGATTACATTTTCACTTTGTGCAATACGCCATTATTAAGTAGAATTTTGTTTATAGACAATTTTCAAAATTAATATAAAATGTAGCTGAAATTTCTAGAGTCAATAAATATTCAACCTATTTGTTACAACAAGCCTAAATAAGTTCAGGTGTAAAAATTTGCTTAACAAGTCACATAAGTTGCATGGACTACTGTGTGCAATGATAGTGTTTAACATGATTTTTGAATGACTAACTTATCTCTGTACCCCTCACATACAATTATCTTTAAGGTCACACAGTCGAGCACTGGATTTCAAACACAGATTCAACCACAAAGATCAGGGAGGTTTTCCAATGCCTCACCAAGAAGGGCACCCCTTAATTACACTTTGGATGGTGTATCAATACACCCAATAACTACAAAGATACAGGCGTCCTTCCTAACTCCGTTTCCGGAGAGGAAGGAAACCGCTCAGGGATTTCACCATGACGCCAATGGTGACTTTAAAACATCGGCAAGGACAAGGGAGTTTTTTAGGATAAAAATAAATGGAATAGAGCTAAGCATAGGCAAAATATTAGAGGTAAACCTGGTTCAGTCTACTTTCCAATAGACACTAGGAGACAAATTCACCTTTCAGCAGGATAATAATAAGTTGGTTACCAAGACGGCATTGAATGTTCCTGAGTGGCTTAGTTACAGTGTTGACTTAAATCAGCTTGAAAATCCATGGCAAGACTTGAAAATGGCTGTCTAGCAATGATCAACAACCAACTTGACAGAGCTTGAAGAATTGTTTTTAAGAATAATATGCAAATATTGTACAATCCAGGTGTGCAAAGATCTTAGACTTACCCGGAAAGACTCACAGCTGTAATCACTGTTAAATGTGATTCTAACATGTATTGACTCAGGGCTGTGATTACTTATGCAAATGAGATATTGCTGTATTTCATTTGCAAAATGTTTTTTTTATTTTTTATGTTTTGACTTTGTCATTATGGGGTATTGTGTGTCGATGGGTGAGGGAAAAAAATATTACATACATTTTCAATGCAACAAAACGTAGAATAATTCAAGGGGTATGAACATTTTCTGAAGGCACTGTAGATATGGGGATGTGCTACTGAAATCAATAAATAGTGGAAAACAACGCAATCGTGTATTTTTTTCATCTAGTAGAATTTGCTGTAAACTTTTCGGGAATTTCACATCCACAATGCATTGGAAGAGGGGGGCTGCAAGGTTTGATAGCTAGATCTCTTCAAGTAAACAACAAAACAACATAGAAGATGGCAAATAGCAAAGCTTTTGTGATGGTGTTTAAATGTACATACTTTTTGTTCTCCTTAAAACAATCACTACTATTTAACCGTAACGTTACATCATTGAAAGGAGATTTGAAGCCTGCTACCTGCCGTGCCTTTAGCTAGCTGTGTGCTTTAGTAGGACTAGAAGTTCTAACTGTTCGGACAGTAACAGGGTTAGTTACTTGCTTGTTGAGCGACAAATTCATATTTAACATTAGCCTAGTTGGCTAGAGAGTAAATACCAAGGCTTGTGTTCAAACTGTTACAGGATCTGATGACAATACCAGGCATTTAATTCAGTGGCTGTCACGTGCGTTGTAGTGATTGGACCAAAATGCAGCGGGAATGTGTATGCTCATTTTCTTCTTTATTAAATAAATGAACACTGAACAAAAAGAACGACGAAAACAGTCCTGTCAGGCACACAGCTAAACAAGAAACAACTACCCACAAAAACCCCATGAAAAACACCCCTACTAAATAGGACCTTCAATTAGAGGCAACGAGGAACAGCTGCCTCCAATTGAAGGTCAAAACAATAAACTAAACATAGAAATAGAATAACTAGAAAATAGAACATAGAACTACAAAACATAGAACACTACCCAAAAACCCCGACAACACAAAACAAACACACAAACAAATAACCCCTTATACTGGTCAGGACGTGACAGTGGCGAACACTGCAGGAGAAAATGGCACAGAAAAAAAGTTGAGTAAGTTATATGGCCATAGTTAGCTCTCTTGCTACTGCACTATGCACTGCCACAAGCTATAGCTAACGTTAGTAACGCGGTAGTCTACATTCCTATCGTTGGTATAATAATACTAATTGATTACATTTATATAGTGCTTTTCATAACAATCTCAAAGTGCATCAAACAAGCAATACATCACCATGAGTAGCCTAGCTATAGTTGGCTAGGTCAACCAATACATCATCAACTGACTTGTCTAGTTAATTAAAGGTTAACGGACCCTTTTTTTCAATTTTCGCCTAAAATGAATTTGCGCCTATGCATATTCTTAATACCATTTGAAAGGAAACACTTTGAAGTTTGTGGAAATGTGAAATTAATGTAGGAGAATATATATATCTGGTAAAAGATAATACAAACCCAAAAAAATGCATATTTTTTTTTGTACCATCATCTTTGAAATGCAAGAGAAAGGCCAAAATGTATTATTAAAGCCCAGGCACAATTTAGATTTTGGCCACTAGATGGCAACAATGTATGTGCAAAGTTTTAGACTGATCCAATAAACCATTGCATATCTGTTCAAAATGTATCAAGACTGCCCAAATGTGCCTAATTGGTTTATTAATACATTTTCAAGTTCATAATTGTGCACTCTCCTCAAACAATAGCATGGTATTCTTTCACTGTAATAACTACTGTAAATTGGACAGTGCAGTTAGATTACAAGAATTTAAGCTTTCTGACCATATCAGATATGTCTACGTCCTGGGATTTTTTTTTTGTTACTTATGTAACCGATGTGAAATGGCTAGCTAGTTAGCGGTGGTGCGCGCTAATAGCGTTTCAATCGGTGACGTCACTCACTCTGAGACCTTGAAGTAGTTGTTCCCCTTGCTCTGCAAGGGCTGCGGCTTTTGTGGCGCGATGGGTAACGATGCATCGTGGGTGTCAGTTGTTGATGTGTGCAGAGGGTCCCTGGTTCAAGCCCAGGTAGGGGCAAGGAGAGGGACGGAAGCTATACTGTTACACTTACAACCTCATGCTAATCACATTAGCCTACGTTAGCTCAACCGTCCCACGGAGGTTAGGATGCGCATGGCTACTGTAAACCATCTGTAACATGTGACTGCAGCTACCAAAGTGAGGACAAGGAAGTTGTTTCTTTCTGGAATCGCCAGCTCTCATGTGCCCAGCTGATAGGTCAGTACAGAGAGAGAGGAACTTCTGTCAGTAGGGCTACAATTTCACATAAAGCAGAGGACTATTTTCTAGGGGGGTGCAAGGGTTTTTAATATCCGGTCACCTGGAATGTCTGGTGGTTTTTGCCCAATGCCTTTACAGACAGACAGACAGACAGACAGACAGACAGACAGACACGACCGACGGACGATTATGAAAAAGCTGTGGTAGGACACCATATATTTAACAGTCCTACCACCTAGTGTACAAAGCCTCATTTAGACCCTTTCTTACTGTATCTTTGTAACCTAATCACCCCCATTCTGCTTAGTGTTGTACTTGGATAGGAGTGCAAATTACGGAGTGAGGTGTGGAACTTATATTATGAATGCAGGAGCTGTTGCGGCACAGGGAAGCACATTAAACAGCATGCAGACAGACTGAGACAAGACATTTTTTTATGAACATCTGCATTCAACTGCGCTCATTACCCATTGACTTGGCCCGACCATCTGTGGTTTGGTTCCTGCCCGACAGGCTCCATCTTAAATTCCAGCCAGAGTCAGGAGAATCTAACAACACTAGGGTAGCTGAGGTCAACCAGTCTACAGTAGCTAGTCTCTGATCACAGAGTCCAGAATGAATGACTGACTGGCTGTTCATTATGTAGTTTGTTATGGAAACAAGATGGTGCCTGCCGGTGAGAGCTATGGGTAACTGCTCTGCTGTGTGGTCTACTGAGGCTTCGTACTGTAGCTAGTCAGACATCTTGGTTCACCACAGAGATGCTGAGATCAGCTAACGATCCGCAAACTTTGTGGGAGGATCTAATGTAATGTGCTCTGGGAATAATCTGGCAACCCGGGAAAAGAGAGTTCTGCAATGCAAAGGCCTTATGTAAACCTGTGTAAATGAAAATGGCGCCGACGGATATGGCTGCCGTGCTTCTAGCTCTTAGGAAACGTTGCAGTATTTTTTTATGTGTTATTTCTTACATTATTAGCCCAGGATTTTTTTGTGTTATTACATACAAATATCCGGAAGAACTTTTGGATATCAGAGCGGCGGTAACTCACCAGCATTACCAGTATTACAACCAGGAATACGACTTTCCCGAATCAGATCCTTTGTTCGTTCCATAAAAAAAGCCATTCCTTGAAGAAAATAATAAGCAAACACGTTTGGTGATCACCAAAAGGCATGTAGGAGACTCCCCAAACATATGGAAGAAGGTACTCTGGTCAGATGAGACTAAAATTGAGCTTTTTGGCCATCAAGGAAAACGCTATGTCTGGCGCAAACCCGACACCTCGCATCACCCCAAAAAGACCATCCCCACAGTGAAGCATGGTGGTGGCAGCATTATGCTGTGGGGATGTTTTTCATTGCCAGGGACTGAATTGAAGGAATGATGGATGCCGCTAAATACAGGGAAATTCTTGAGGGAAACATGTTTCAGTCTTACAGAGATTTGAGACTGGGACGGAGGTTCATCTTCCAGCAGGAAATGACTCTAAGCATACTGCTAAAGCAACACTTGAGTGGTTTAAGGGGAAACATTTAAATGTCTTGGAATGGCCTAGTCAAAGCCCAGACCTCAATCCAATTGAGAATCTTTAGTATGACTTAAAGATTGCTGTACACCAGCAGAACGCATTCAACTTGAAGGAGCTGGAGCAGTTTTGCCTTGAAGAATGGGCAAAAATTCCAGTGGCTAGATGCCAAGCTTATAGAGACATACCCTAAGAGACTTCAGCTGTAATTGGTGGCTCTGCAAAGTATTGAATTAGGAGGGAGGGGGGGTGAATAGTTATGCACGTACAAGTTTTCAGTTTTTTTAATCTTATTTCTTGTTTGTTTCACCAAAAAATATATTTTGCATCTTCAAAGTGGTAGACATGTTGTGTAAATAAAATGATACAAACCTGCAAAAAATCGATTTTAATTCCAGGTTGTAAGGCAACAAAATAGGAAAAATGCCAAGGGGGATGAATACTTTTGCAAGCCATTGTATTACTGTACTGTTGGAGCTAGAAACACAAGCAGTTTGCTACACCCGCAATAACATCTGCTAAACACGTGTATGTGACAAATACATTTTTATTTCATTTTGATTTGAAATGTTCTCTATTTCCATCATCACTACCATGGTATTGGGAAGCTAGAGTCCCGAGACGCAAGGCTGTCAGACCACAAGGAGAAAGTCTTACCACACCTTCTGTCTGGTGGATCCAATAGTTTGGTTACAGTGAGTCTAACTAGGAGATAACCGCCAGCCAGCCAAGAGACAAGAAGGGTCAGTGTCTAGCAGAGTTAGCTTAGCCCATCTTTACAGCAGTGGAGGCTGCTGAGGGGAGGACAGCTCATAATAATGGCTGGAACAGAGCAAATGGAATGGAATCAAACACATGGAAACCATGGAAACCATGTGTTGGATGTATTTGATACCATTCTACCTATTTCTCGCATTACCACAAGTCCTCCCCAATTAAGGTGCCACCAACCTCCTGTGCTTTACAGCGTGCAGGATCATCTAGGCTAGAGTGACAGATCACAGGGACTACAGAGGACTGAGCTGGGAGGCCTATCTGTCTGTCTCCATATCTCTGCCTCTCTGTCTGTCTCCATATCTCTGCTTCTCTGCCTGTCTCCAGTCTGTATGACCTCAGGTGGTCTGTAAAGACAGTCTGTATGACCTCAGGTGGTCTGTGAAGAAAGTCTGTATGACCTCAGGTGGTCTGTGAAGACAGTCTGAGGACACAGAGAGAGAGAGAGAATGAGATTCTCCACTGATGGAGAATGTTAATGTATAGCCCGAGAGTGTTACAGTGAGGGGAAAAAAGTATTTGATCCCCTGCTGATTTTGTACGTTTGCCCACTGACAAAGAAATGATCAGTCTATAATTTTAATGGTAGGTTTATTTGAACAGTGAGAGACAGAATAACAATAAAAAATCCAGAAAAACACATGTCAAAAATTTTATAAATTGATTTGCATTTTAATGAGGGAAATAAGTATTTGACCCCTCTGCAAAACATGACTTAGTACTTGGTGGCAAAACCCTTGTTGGCAATCACAGAGGTCAGACGTTTCTTGTAGTTGGCCACCAGGTTTGCACACATCTCAGGAGGGATTTTGTCTCACTCCTCTTTGCAGATCTTCTCCAAGTCATTAAGGTTTCGAGGCTGATGTTTGGCAACTCAAACCTTCAGCTCCCTCCACAGATTTTCTACGGGATTAAGGTCTGGAGACTGGCTAGGCCACTCCAGGACCTTAATGTGCTTCTTCTTGAGCCACTCCTTTGTTGCCTTGGCCGTGTGTTTTGAGTCATTGTCATGCTGGAATACTCATCCACGACCCATTTTCAATGCCCTGGCTGAGGGAAGGAGGTTCTCACCCAAGATTTGACGGTACATGGCCCCATCCATCGTCCCTTTGATGTGGTGAAGTTCTCCTGTCCCCTTAGTAGAAAAACACCCCCAAAGCATAATGTTTCCACCTCCATGTTTGACGGTGGGGATGGTGTTCTTGGGGTCATAGGCAGCACTCCTCCTCCTCCAAACACGGCGAATTGAGTTGATGCCAAAGAGCTTCATTTTGGTCTCATCTGACCACAACAATTTCACCCAGTTGTCCTCTGAATCATTCAGATGTTCATTGGCAAACTTCAGACGGGTATGTATATGTGCTTTCTTGAGCAGGGGGACCATGCGGGCGCTGCAGGATTTCAGTCCTTCACGACGTAGTGTCTTACCAATTGTTTTCTTGGTGACTATGGTCCCAGCTGCCTTGAGATCATTGACAAGATCCTCCCATGTAGGTCTGGGCTGATTCCTCACCGTTCTCATGATCATTGCAACTCCACGAGGTGAGAACTTGCATGGAGCCCCAGGCCGAGGGAGATTGACAGCTCTTTTGTGTTTCTTCCATTTGTGAATAATCGCACCAACTGTTGTCACCTTCTCACCAAGCTGCTTGGTGATGGTCTTGTAGCCCTTTCCAGCCTTGTATAGGTCTACAATCTTGTCCCTGACATCCTTGGAGAGCTCTTTGGTCTTGGCCATGGTAGAGAGTTTGGAATCGGATTGATTAATTGCTTCTGTGGACAGGTGTCTTTTTTACAGGTAACAAACTGAGATTAGGAGCACTCCCTTTAAGAATGTTTGGGGGGGCTGCCTCTCAGGCTTCCATGCCAGCCGTGTTCCAGCATAACACTCCCGGTCCTCTCCAGCCTTCCTCCATGGTCCCTCTCCGGCTAGGATCTCCTCCCAAGTCCACGACTCCAGATAGCTCCTCTCCAGCTCCTTACCCCGCTGCTTGGTCCGTTTGTGGTGGGAAGTGTTTGGCCAGTGTTTGGCCAGTGTTTGGGTAGATCATGGCTGTTGTAGTGTATGGCTGGAGGGAGCATGAGGCTCCTGTCATGTAAATGTTACGTCGTTTCAGAGGCCTTCCTGTGTGTTTAACCAGCTGTACTGCCGCCTCTCTGACCAAAGTGTCCAAGAAAAATGGTACTCCGGTTTCAATTGCTGCTCTCTTTGGCAGCTTGCCTCCAAAATGTCCACCAGCGGTTAAAGGCCTTTTCAACAGAGTGTGAAAGCTTCCAGCCTCTCAGGGGAGGAGAGAGGGAACAATGACTGATGGAGTGCTTTGTAAAGGGAGGTCTGCAGTATACCGTGACCCCTTGAAGACTAGAGAGCCATCCATAAGGGCCTTTTCTTAGGAGTGCAGTGATCGTTCCAGAGTCATAAAGAAGCCTCCTCAGAAAAACCCCTAATATGCTATTTTCTCTTCTTTTCTTATTTATAAAGAGTCTTCCTGGCCTAAGCTAAGTGGGGTTTCTGTGTCTGTATACAACACTTGGAAGTTTTGGAGATCCCAGTTTAGAAAAAAAATATTCCTGTGGGGTGGCTGGAGTAATGTACACTAAAGCCCAGAGCGATACCATCTGTCTTGACATGTTGTATTACAGTGGGAGTCTGTAAAGTCTGAAGAGGGCCACTTCCAGTCCACTCGCCTTCCATTGAATCCGTGTATCGCCATCTTTTCCATGGCGCCAGCTGATTGTGGCTGTTTGACGAACAGTCGATGGAGCTGATCTCCTGACCAGACTCCCACTTATCTTCTCCTACTGAGAAAATAAAAGACCCTACACGCTCCAACCCGAACTGTAGCTTCAACACCCACCCCCCACCCCCAAAAAAACGCTCCAACCCGAACCATCGCATCAACACCCCCCACCAAAAAAAACCGCTTCAACACCATCGCTTCAACACCCTGTCAAGAGAGTTTTCTATCCCAATGATAATAACTAACAATCAATAAGCTTTGACTAATCCCCAAGGTTTGTAAGACACTGGGTTAATAATAATTTGTCAAAGACTCAGCTTCTGCAAAACGTCTGTACAGTTTATTCAGAGAACGTTCTGAAGTCCATAATACAAAGACATTCATTTAAAAGTTCACTCCTTAATTACGCACATACCTCCACACAAACAGTAGATATCCTACGCACATACATACACACGAACAGTAGGTGGGTTGTATCCCTCCTCAGAGTTCTCACCACTGTTTATCACTACCCAGCGCTGTCCGTTCCTTTCCCCCGAGATTAGAGGAACCTTGAAAATGACTCCCTGTCCTATCATAGGTTTCTCAGAGTTCTAGCCAGGTCGGGTCATTGTTCGCGGTATTCACATTTATCTCCCTCCCAGTCCAACCTAGTTGGACTTATGTTTAGTACTTTAATTATTCCTTATACATGCTACATAAACTATAATCCCTAATAGCTAGGTTTCAGGGTAGAATTATTTAATCATTATCTTTAAACATATAAATTATTTTATCACACCCCCCTACCAAAAAAAACACGCTCCAAACCAAACCATCGCTTCAACCCCCCCCCCAAAAAACACGCTCCAACCCGAACCATCGCTTCAACCCCCCCCAAAAAACACGCTCCAAACGAACCATCGCTTCAACCCCCCACAAAAAACACGCTCCAACCCGAACCATCGCTTCAACCCCCCCACCAAAAAAACACGCTCCAAACGAACCATCGCTTCAACCTCCCCCCCCAAAAAACACGCTCCAACCCGAACCATCGCTTCAACTCCCCCCAAGAAACACGCTCCAAACAAGCCATCGCTTCAACCCCCCCACAAAAAAACACGCTCCAACCCGAACCATCGCTTCAACCCCCCCACCAAAAAAACACGCTCCAAACGAACCATCGCTTCACCCCCCCCCCCAAAAAAACACGCACCAACCTGAACCATCGCTTCAACCCCCCCCCCCCCCAAAAACACGCTCCAACCTGAACCATTGCTTCAACTCCCATAACACGGTCACTGATACTCAGGTTCTAGTCCTCCCAGAACATTAAACTTCTATTTTCCAATGGACAGTAATCCTCTAACAAAGTGCTTCCCAGATGGTGGGTCGACTCAAGACCCTGTGACCCACTTCTTCGGAGTAGAAGAATTCCTTCAGGGTCACAGTTTCAGACCGCTAGAAACACTGGGCTTGTTTTCTTGGACGGCCACAAGACAACTCCAAAAGCACATTTGGGAACCACTGTCTAGCCTAACGGGCAAAACTGGTTGATATGACATCATAATTAATGTTCAAATAGTTGTAATGACATCATTTCAACCTGTTTTCCCACTGGGAACTAACTCAGTTTTCTATGCTACTGGAACAACCCAATGCATGATGTTACCAACGAAACAGGCAAAGCAGCTGTGTGGTCATACATTTCAACTGTATAGTTTCAGCCTCTGCTGTACTTGGCCTACAGAGCAGGTTCAGCTTGACATCCAGAGAAGCTGAAAGTTTGATTCTTCGTTCTCATTAGAGGGATTTCTTAATTTTTTTTTTTTTTTTAAATGTTACCTTTATTTAACTAGGCAAGTCAGTTAACCCTCCTGTTGTGTTCGTTTCATGTTAATTAATTCTGTGTTCACGGTCCAAAATGACCGCCCCTTTATAGCTGATTATAAATCCATAATAATACATATATTATCACCTAATGTTGTGTTACGATATTTTTAACCAACTCTTGTTCTTGTGATCATTACAAGTTTTGAACTTCTATTTGCTATTTATGGCCTGTAGGCCTCATTGACCTGAGCTCATACAACTTGTGTTTGAGTAAAAAAAGAAAGCATAATGTATGGATTATTTTGACTATAACAAATACTCAGATGAAACATATTGTGCTATTTATCACAGACTACTTTGTGTCAAAGTTTAACAAGGACTCTCTCCTCACCAGTGTCATGATCAAAGATATGATCAAGAGCCTCACATACAGTATATCGTTTGGTCATTGTGCTGCCACAGAATGAATTGTGAGCAAGGCCTCAAAAAAGCTTTATATACCAGAGCTGCGAGAAAAGTTCTATATATTATTGAAACAATGTTGCGATTGTTTGTGAGAATGCCAACAGGTGTGGTTCCTGTGGGGGAAGGATTCTATTGGGGAAAGATTCCGTGGGGGTTACCATGGAAGCCAAGAAGGGGAGTGAGGTGTGTGTGTGTGTGTGTGTGTGTGTGTGTGTGTGTGTGTGTGTGTGTGTGTGTGTGTGTTCAAATACACATGCATGTGGGGGTCTGGGAGAGGAAGTGTGTCCATCTGATGAATGGGCATGTGCCTGAACTCAATTTTATACACTAATTGTAGTTTCACCCATTCATTTCTAATGACCGGTCATTTTTAACCGGGAACACCACAGGTGTACAAAAGTTAAATAAAACACCCAAAATGTAATGAAAATCATCACAATGTATTTTGTGTGTTCAGATGCCCTGTGTGGACAAGGTCATGGAATCTTATCACAATCAGATTAAATTAACTACATTTTTCAGAGAGAAAAAACTTGTAAATCGGTCCAATTTGACCGGAACACAGCAGGAGGGTTAAGAACAAATTCTTATTTACAATGACAGCCTACCCCGGGCCAAACCCTAACCTGGACGACGCTGGGCCACTTGTGAGCCGCCCTATAGTTAAAGGATCAGAGCCCTGAAGAACCAACCACCTGGACAGGCACGTCACAACCCATACACTGAACAGTAATTCTGTCTTGCAATTACCATTAATCTTCCCTTTATGTGTTTGTACCCACAGAAGCACATCTAAATCAACAAGAGGTTATAAAAGTGATTTTCTAACGCTTCCACCAAAATAGTTCCAAATGAGATTCATGCCAACACAGTCCAGGTAATGGGGTCCTGAGGCAAACGTTACAACTCAAGCCCTCTTCACCTGATCTTAGACTGTCCAGATTGAGAATTTGGCCTCTTGGCTGCCAGGGCCTGTATAACAGAGGAGAGAGCTGTTACTTTCTCGACTCTTTGATGCCAAACAGCACTAAACATCTGAACTCTGATTCACTTCCACTAGTTGTAAATTGCTGAAATATAGATCCACAAAATGTTATGAAAGATGAGAGCATCTGAGGAGCGCCATGCCAGCTTTATGGTCAGCTGTCTTCAAATGACGGACAACCTTCTACTGAAGAGACTTCTTAGAAACTTCTAAGACATTTCTTGTTTATTTGCAAGAGGAAAATGTTGTATACTGTTACCAGGCCAATATAGAGTGCTCTGCATGTGCCAAATAGGAGTAATTGGAATTTTTACATTCAGGTTATCTTGTAAATTTCCTTCTTTGCCTCCGGTCTTTCTCTCTCCTTTGACCGTCTGTTTCTACTTATGTCACCCCCTCTCTCTTTTCAAGTTTAGAATGAGGGATCACCTTGACGGGGAAGGTAAACATCCAACAACTCAGAGTTGAAAGGTTTTTGTTTTCAAATCTAGTCATGGCGGAGGACACCCCACTCCCTTCTCTAAAAACGTTACAAGACCGACCCGAAAAAGCTACGACTACAATAATCAACCGTTCCCTTCGCATGCCCCTGTTACACACCAAGTAGTGGAGTAGAGAGATTGCATCATCCGATGGAAAATTCAATGGAAATTTGCTTCACACAAGTCAAAACTAACTGAGAGAAGGGGAGTGTTGGGAAAATGAAAAGCAGTCGGCCAGCCATTGAAAACATGACCCTGGGAGAGAGAGAGAGAGAGAGAGAGAGAGAGAGAGAGAGAGAGGAGAGAGAGAGAGAGAGAGAGAGAGAGAGAGAGAGAGAGAGAGAGAGAGAGAGAGAGAGAGAGACGAGGAAGAAGAAGGTTTGATACACTGCCTGAGGATGTTGAATAACTTCACATGAAGTTTACTGAGAATATCTAGTTGCCATGGGAACAATTAAACACGAAGTAAGGTTAAAAAAAGAAGCAGATGCATTCAGAACAAAGTGTATTGTTTGTGTGAGGTCTGTGACTATAAACTAAAGTGAGGATCACAACCGCAGTTTATTGTGAAACAAATGCTGTTTCAACAGATCTATTTAGACCGGTGTGGTCATCTTACAGACATTTCAACTGACTAGCTAGTCTTAGGAAATAAATTGTTATTTCTTCTTTCTTTCAGTCAAATACACATGACTGGCCATTTAAAAGTGGCATGCGAACGTCTACGAACATCCTGTCAGCAATAAAGGGCCCCACTTTGTAGAAGGTCTCCCCAAGACATGTCCCTCTTCACAAACAATAAGGATTTCTCCCCACATTTAGCTAAATGGGTGCTAGGGTCTGTTCGTTGCCATGGTACTCCCTCATTGCATTCCTCCCCTTGTGCCAAACTCCCGTTTCTTATCCCTCCCCATCACCATGACCACAAGATCCTCCGAGACATGTGACACTGGATTATGGGTATGTTTATGGTTACCCACAAAGCAGCAGGGGAGGACTGGCATCCTTGCCCGCCCGCAGTTGCTGACAAGTGGCTCCTCTAACCCAGAAGTCTCTGCTCTAACCATTAACATTAGGTAAAACGCTGGCCCCGGACACCGCTAGGGTAAACCCTGGCCCTGGACACCACTTCCACTTGCTCCCGAGTGACGCAGCGGTCTGACGCATCTCAGTGCTTGAGGCATCACTACAAACCTTGGTTTGATTCCAGGCTGTATCACAACCGGCTATGATTGGGAGTCCCATAGGGCAGCGCATAATTGGCCCAGTATTGTCCGGTTAAATAAGAATTTGTTCTTAACCTGTCTGAGCCAGTGGGACGCTTGCGTCCCACCCTAATCAACAGCCAGTGGAATTGCGTCGCGCTAAATGCAAAACCTCATAAATGCTATAACTTCAATTTCTCAAACATATGACTATTTTACACCGTTTTATAGATACACCTCTCCTGAATCGAACCACGTTGTCCGATTTCAAAAAGGCTTTACAGCAAAAGCAAAACATTAGATTATGTCAGCAGAGTACCCAGCCAGAAATAATCACACAGCCATTTTCAAAGCAACTAGCATGCATCACAAATACCCAAAACACAGCTAAATGCAGCACTAACCTTTGGCAACCTTCATCAGATGACACTCCTAGGACATCATGTTACACAACACATGCATTTTTTGTTCGATAAAGTTCATATTTATATATAAAAACAGCATTTTACATCGGCGCATGACGTTCAGAAAATCTTTTCCCTCAAATGCTTCTGATGAATCAGCGCTACAATTTACAAAATTACTATTCGAAAACATTGTTAAAATGTAATATTGTCATTCAAAGACTTATAGATTAACATGTCTTGAATGCCATCTCTTTGCCAGATTTAAAAATAACTTTACTGGGAAATCACACTTTGCAATAAACGACGTGGTATGCCCAGAAAAAAAGTCTAGGCTATAAATGTTGGAGCCATCTTGGAACGATCAACCATCAAAAATACTATTGTAAATAATCCCTTACCTTTGATTATCTTTATCAGAAGGCACTTCTAGGAATCCCAGGTCCATAACAAATGTAGTTTTGTTCAAAAAAGTTAATAATTTATGTCCCAATAGTGTTAGCGCGCTCCGAAGGCTAGTGAAAATGTACCGTGTGAGTCTGACTTGTCGTCAGGAATGAGCAAAAAATATATATTTAAGTTCGTTCAAACATGTCAAACGTTGTATAACATAAATCTTTAGGGGCTTTTTCAACCAGGGCTTCATTAATATTCCATTGGGACGGTTGCATTGTCTTTCAAAACGTTTCGAAAAGGGAGAGTACGCATGGGCGCCGACGTCACAATGGTAATGGCCCATCCCCTGTGACCAAGATAAACATCCTCTCTTTCCGTCAATTTTAATAGTAGGAGACTCAAACCACTTTGTAAAGACTGGGGACATCTAGTGGAAGCCATAGGAAGTGCTAAATTAATCACAAGCCCCTGTGTGTTTCAATGGCAAATGTTTGAAGTGATATCCACACATCAGATTTCAGTTTCCTGTCAGGATTTGTCTCAGGGTTTTGACTGCCATATGAGTTCTGTTATACTCACAGACACCATTCAAACAGTTTTAGAAACTTTAGGGTGTTTTCTATCCAAATCAAACAATTATATGCATATTCTAGTTACTGGGCAGGAGTAGTAACCAGATTAAATCGGGTACGTTTTTTTATCCGGCCGTGCAAATACTGCCCCCTAGCCCTAATTAACTGACTTACCTAGTTAAATAGAGGTTAAATAAAACATTCTAAAACCCATAGGTATTGTGTTCATTCAAAACACATTGGCAGAAAAGCACCCACCCTTCCCTTAGCCAAGAATTCAACATAATACTCTCCATACATTATACTGTGTCAACACACTCGCTCTGTGCCCAAAACGAACTCCTACATTGACGGCACACTTAAAGTTATGCTCAATACACCCACAATGGAAGGATTTCACAGTCAATGATATCTCAAGAACGGTGAATGGAGAGGGAAGCGGAGCGGAGTTTATATTTCATTCTCAGGGTTTTTCAGAGCATTTTATATCACGGGTTGCCAGGTATGCTCCGCCTGCATTGTGTTTCCCGTTAAAACCGCAGCGTGCAGAATCCCCTTGACTTCGCATGGATGCCAGGTCTGACTGAGCTGTTACAGTATGCCAGTATCTATAGGAAAACAACACACTTTATATCCAAACAACTTTACCACCAAGTACAGAAAACACTCTAGTATTTGCTTGTGGACTTTGGCTTTAGATTGTCATCTGTGGCCTAACACTAACGGGTCATTACCATCTTGACTAGGGAGGGGAAATTGACAGTGGGCCATGCAGGGAAGCGTGTAACCTCCATGACATCTTACTCTGAAAAACACACGCTTCGTTTCCATTCAAAGTAAAATGGCTGATTGTTTTAGAAGAAGAAATGTGGGAGAAAACATTGTTGAATCAAGATAACAGATGGTTAACTCAAGACACAAAGCTGAGTGATGGAGATACAGGTACATATTTAAAAGTACCGTAAGGGCCTCCCGAGTGGCGCAGTGGTCTAAGGCGTCACTACAGACCTGGGTTCGATCCCAGGCTGTATCACAAACGGCCGTGATCGGGAGTCCCATAGGGTGGCGCACAATTGTCTCAGCGTCGTCTGTGTTAGGGGAGGGTTTGGCCGGGGAGGTTTTACTTGGCTCATGCAGGCTGACCTCGGTCATCAGTTGAACAGTCTTTCCTCTGACACATTGGTGCGGCTGGCTTCCGGGGATAAGTGGGCGGGTGTTAGAAGAAGTTCAGTTTGGCAGGTCATGTTTCGGAGGACACATGACTCGACCTTTGCCTCTCGAGCCCGTTGGGGGAGTTGCAGAGATGAGCCAAAATCAAAAAATGGGGGAAAACATAAATAAAAAGTCATATTGAGCATTGAATGATACAATAATCATGACAATTACATCTGCATTTAAACGAGATCAACACAGTCAAAGTCATTTGTGTCAATATTTATCATGGATGTGTTTTTGGAAGAGTCCCATGGGACATAATAATAGCTTGTTTCTGACGATCCCCATAACATTATGTCAGATCCATCACAATAGAATGACTGTGGGCAGCCCATCATTACAGAGCATAACAGACAGCTCCACCTCTCTCAGGACATATAATACATACAATACAATCATAATATTTACTGTTCAGCGAGGGCAGTCTTTAGTTATACAGCTGTACCATTGAGAGCATCTTGACCGGTTGTATCACCGCTTGGTATGGCAACTACTTGGCATCCGACTAACAAGGCGCTACAGAGTATAGTGCGTACGGCCCAGCACATCATTGGGACTGAGCATCCTGCCATCCAGGACCTCTATACCAGGCGGTGTCAGAGGAAGGCCCAAAAAATTGCCAAAGACTCCAGCCACCCAAGTCATAGACTGTTCTCTTTGCTACTTTAGGCAAGCGGTACCGATGCACCAAGTCTGGAACCAACAGGACCCTGAACAGCTTCTACCCCCCAATCCATAAGACTGCTAACTAGCTAGTTAAATAGTTAACCAATAGCTACCCGGACTATCTGCATTGACCCTTTTGACACTAACTCTTTAGACTCATCACATACGCTGCTGTTACTGTGTATTATTTATCCTGTTGACTAGTCCCTTTATCCCTACCTATATGTACAGTACATACAGTATCTACCTCAATGACCTCGTACCCCTGCACATCCACTCGGTACTGGTACCCCGTGTACATAGACAAGTTATCATTACTCATTGTGTATTTATTACTTGTGTTATTATTTTTCAATGAATTCAACAACAACAAAAAATCTCTGCATTGTTGAGAAGGGCCCGTAAATCAGTATTTCACTGTTAGTCTACACCTGTTGTTTACAAAGCATGTGACAAATAACATTTGATTTGATAAAGATTCCAAACAAACAAAAGGCATTATGGCCACCAAAACCAGCTGCCTCTCCGAGCTGGCACTCTACTTGACAGCCACTGATGTGCTTATCACCCAGGCTCAGCACCTAGACACAGCGTTTCATATAATCAATGCGGTGCCTGTTAATTTCTCATCGAATCACAGCCTACTTCGCCAAACAGGTGATGATTTAACAAGCGCATTCGCGAAAAAAAGCACTGTCGTTGCACCAATGTGCACCTAACCATTAACATCAATGCCTTTCTTAAAATCAATACTCAAGTACATTTTTTGAAACCTGCATATTTAGTTAATATTGCCTGCTAACATTAATTTATTTTAACTAGGGAAATTGTGTCACCTCTCTTGCGTTCAGTGCAAGCAGAGTCAGGGTATATGCAGCAGTTTGGGCCGCCTGGCTCGTAGCAAACTGTGTGAAGACCATTTCTTCCTAACAAAGACCGTAATTAATTTCCCAGAATTTTACATAATTGTGACATAACATTGGAGGTTATGCAATGTAACAGCAATATTTAGACTTAGGGATGCCACCCGTTAGATAAAATACAGTTCCGTATTTCACTGAAAGAATAAATGTTCAGTTTTCTGTGTGATTATTATATTATAATTAAGTCTATGATTTGATATTTGATAGAGCAGTCTGACTGAGCGGTGGTAGGCAGCAGCAGGCTCGTAAGCATTCATTCAAACAGCACTTTCCTGCGTTTGCCAGCAGCTCTAAGCTGTGGTTCAGGCATTGTGCTGTTTATGACTTCAAGCCTATCAACTCCCGAGATTAGGCTGGCAATACTTAAGTGCCTATAAGAACATCCAATAGTCAAAGGTATATGAAATACAAATGGTATAGAGAGAAATAATCCTCTCTCTCTCTCTCTCTCTCTCTCTCTCTCTCTCTCATTGAAACAGCATCCTTGGAAAGGTTCTAACTGAACCTCACCCAAAAAGTATGCACACACTACTGTATAAGTAGTGAGTGCATAAGAGTGTCTGATAGAATGTAAATAGTACATTCTGAAATGTTGTGAGACCTTGGATTTGTTTCTGATAAGGATGTTCATTAACCATGCTGGGAGGCACAGCTGGTCAGTGACCAGAGCATTGAGAGGTCAAGGCTAGAACAACAACAGTGACCACAGGGAATCCCCCTAGCCGAGTGACCTCAAATGACCTTACACGTGGACTGCCTGTGCATACGCAGAGTGCTGATATGTTATCTCCAACCAAAAACCGTTTAAAGTTGATGATGAAAGCTTCTTAAACAGCAACAGCTGAGGCGCTAATCATACAAGCAGCGTTTGAAGGATGCGCCACCCACTGGAGTCCCAAAGCAACTTGATAAATCTGTAGGCTGCAGACGGCTGCTCTGTCATTAAGGGAACCCCTCTCTATAGTCTCATCACATCTGGTAAGAGAGAGAGAGAGAGAGAGAGAACAAACACAGCGACGTGCAGCAGTACCGACTTCTATCAACAACCAGACGGGACGCCTGCTGCCTGTACTTCTAAAGGCTTCTCAGGGCTCAGATGAGAAGAAAGACTCTCTCTCTCTCTGGTACGGTTAGAGCGGTATCCAGATGTTCATACCGTTTCTGTACCATATTACTGGAAGTGCACACAAGGTGACAACGACGCATAAAACAATTTAGGCAACAGGGATCTTGATCCAGGAGGGGATTGAATGTCTCTTCTGTAACCAAGCTTTGTTCACATTGGGAGTTGGAAGTGACTCAAATCCAATTTTTTTGCATTTCATATTCAAATCTGTTCTTTTTCCTGCAGTCTGAACAGCCAAAAAGCACATCGAATCGGATATGTCAAGCCACATTTCAAACCTTCATCGGTGGTTCGAAGTCTGATACAAATCTGATTCCTGGCCATGTGACTTGTTTCTGAATGGTCAAATCTGATTTGATGTCAAATATGATGTCTGAACAGTTAAATCTGATTAATTTGCCCTCAAATGTGTCAAATATGATGTCTGAACGGTTAAATCTGATTAATTTGCCCTCAAATGTGTGGAAAATTATCCCGTTGGCATTTCTAAATACCCCAGTATACGGTATAAACGGTATATCACCAAGATTATCTCTGGTCTCATAGAAACAGACACCTGCTTGTTTTCCACCACATCTTTCTAGTCTGACAGTGACTCTCCAGATCGGGATAAATCTCCCATCAGGCCTCTGTCTGATGGCGCCAAGGCATTCCATGGGCGCTCCCAGACAAACTTAAACATTTCATACAGGTTTCACCAATTAATTAATGGATTTGAGGCACTTCTAAAACCTTTGGAATGTGACCTAATGCAGGAACGTTTTCTTTCTTAGTTTAAGGCAACATTCAGCTCTCTTTGGAAGGAGAGGCTCAAAGCCAAGGTTCTTTCCTGGTGAATAAAGGTTAGATAAGTAAATGCCAGCCTGATAAAAATAAAAGGGGGAGAGGGAGGGGGGCATGTTGCATTTGATTCAAGACCTCTAGGCACGAGGCTCTGATGAACAAAGCTGTGATTTCAACAGACAGATTAATGCAACAATAGGAGAATTAATGAGAGATGAATGTAAAGAGAGCAGGAGTTAGATATCAACACCAGTCACCACAGTAAATTGCAGTCCCTCCAGGATTTTGCAGGGATTTTTTGTGATATTTGTGGGGGGGATTACTGTGGCAATTCTAACACTTTGCATTGCAATGTGCAATGATTTGGTCTAATTTGTCGGAAAATCGCGCTGACAAGGGAAAAGGTTTGTTGATCTGTGGCTTGATAGCAATAGTACTCTTACAATAGCTTACATAAAGGTCCCACCTTCTCCCCTTCCCCTGCCTGCCTGGCCATTTCTCCCACACATGTTCACACACACACTGTCCGTTTGGGGAGAGGAGAGAGGACTAAACTGAGCTGCCCAGTTTGATGAATATCCATCTTCATCCTCCTCTGCTTAATATTGTCCAGAGTTTGGGAGGGTTTGGAACTTGGAATGCAGACATTGTTTCACATTTCAAGTCAAATACAGCCGTGGCGTCCAAAGTCTGTTATTCAATCAGGAAGAGACAGAGGGAGCAAAGATTTACATATAACAAAAATAAATGTTTATAATGTGTGGCCTGGGCCCCACTTGTATGTCTCTTTTACTGAAAGGAAGCGCTAAATCATCTTTATTACATGTCTAAGTACAGGACATCAGATACAAAAATCCCCTCTCTGCTTTTCACTCAAATTCTAGACAGGAATATGGGAGTGACGCAAATCAGGGATTTATGGCAAGGTAGCCTAGCAACATCACCACAGTCTCATCAGCAATGGACGATGGCTTACTTAAAGGGATAGTTCAGCCCAAAAAGAAAGCTCATCTGTATAAACTCAGCTCGTCTTTGGACCACATAAAGGGAAAGTCAACTCAAAAAACTATATTTTGGTATTTGTTTCATTAGTCCACTGTTGATAGAGTCCCAAAATGTTTGCATGTCAGCAGTCGAGATAAGATATTCAACCTTCAAGAAGTATAGTGTCACCGGCCACATCATCATATGATGCAAACTGAGGTGTTGAGTCTGTTGACATTCAGTATTGGCCATGCCACTGTGAGGGGTGATGCAGTCTGATTTCTGGGCCTACTACTTCCTCACAGCCAGGACAGAGCTGCCACTCATCCTTTATTACAGCTAACCTTAGCAGCCTGGTGGGAGGCCTCTCTCCCTCTCTGTTGTCCCGACATGGGAGCAGCCATGGGTGGACAAACGAACCATCCGGTCCAGAAGTAAGAGTATACAGGTACACACACACATTTTTAGCATGCTTCTAAGTGATACATCTTATCTGTGTAGAATATATGTGCAGTATCATGAGACACTGTGCAGACGTTTACATTAATTTCAGGAAAGCAACTCTTTGAAAGCGTACATTTCCTAAAAATACATACAGCATCAGCAACAGCCCTCAGCTCCCCTCCTGAGGAGAATCAATTGTTGGTCCTCACACGGAATAAGCATGTCAGTACAGAATAATGAACAAATCTAGGAACGCCAAGCGAGGCGGCCATCTCTGTCGGCGCCGGAAGTAAATCTATGGTATAGTAAGGTGCTGTTAGGCTCCAGGTGACGCGACTGAAAACCAGCTGCGCCACCTCATAGTCATCATCATTACAGCCACTAGTGAAACACATGGGATTACTTTTCCTGCCTGCAACGGTTCTCTCTTAGAAGAGATATATAGGCTACTACATACAGTACAGACTAGGTTACAGGAATATAGTTATGTCAGCACTATTTGGAGATGAATCATTGTGCTCCTCTTTTGAATAACGTCCATTGTCTCTGTGTTTATTAAAATAGTCCCATAAACATCTTTAAGAGAGTCTTTTGCATGTGTGGACCAGATGCAAGGCGCCAACACTAAGCAGATTGCCAAATTCCACCCACCTTCCCATTAACATGAGTAGGCCGCCTTCACAAGCACTGTAGGACCTAAGCATCTAAAATGTTAAGGTCCTGGCTCCATTGTATAAAGACATTCGACATAATCCCTTTAAATGGTGCATTTTTGAGGCTCTAATTAGCCTATTGAAGGATTTAACGGTAGATAAACAGATCATTAGTACATCAACAGATTTAGGTTTAAGAGGCATCAGTCTTCAACCTTAATCTGAATTGGAAATGCTTAATCATACATTTAGACTTGGGGTAGCACTAAGGCCGGAATGGCACATTGTGCCTGCTGGCTGATCAAATCCACATTAACAAGCATTAAGAGAGACAAACCACCATGAGTGAATTCCCACAAACTCATTTTACGATGTCTCCACAAGAAAAACAACCTAACTTCTACAGCTGCATTGCTTGCTGTTTGGGGTTTTAGGCTGGGTTTCTGTACAGCACTATGTGACATCATTTTTATTTATTTATTTTTTATTTCACCTTTATTTAACCAGGTAGGCAAGTTGAGAACAAGTTCTCATTTACAATTGCTGTGACGATCGTCGTAATGAGGAGACCAAGGTAAGTGCTCATGATTAATATTTATTATAACTCAGAACACTAAATCAAAACAACAAACAAAGGAAAACGAACGTCACGTTCTGCAGGCTTTACTGAGCTGTACAAAAACAAGATCCCACACAGAAGGAGGGGAAAAAAAGGGCTGCCTAAGTATGATTCCCAATCAGAGACAACGATAGACAGCTGCCTCTGATTGGAAACCATACTCAGCCAAAACAAAGAAATACAATGACATAGAATGCCCACCCCATATCACACCCTGACCTAACCAAACAGAGAAAAACGGCTCTCTCAGGTCAGGGCGTGACAATTGCGACCTGGCCAAGATAAAGCAAGCGGTTTGACACATACAACAACACAGAGTTACACATGGAGTAAAACAAACATACAGTCAATAATATAATAGATAAATAAGTCTATATACAAAGTGAGCAAATGAGGTGAGATAAGGTAGGTAAAGGCAAAAAAGGCCCTGGTGGCAAAGTAAATACAATATACCAAGTAAAACCCTGGAATGGTAGATTTGCAGTGGAAGAAAGTGCAAAGTAGAAATAGAAATAATGGGGTGCAAAGGAGCAAAATAAGTAAATAAATACAGTAGAGGAAGAGGTAGTTGTTTGGGCTAAATTATAGATGGGCTATGTACAGGTGCAGTAATCTGTGAGCTGCTCTGACAGCTGGTGCTTAAAGCTAGTGAGGGAGATAAGTGTTTCCAGTTTTAGAGATTTTTGTAGTTCGTTCCAGTCATTGGCAGCAGAGAACTGGAAGGAGAGGCGGCCAAAGGAGGAATTGGCTTTGGGGGTGACCAGAGAGATATACCTGCTGGAGCGCGTGCTACAGGTGGGTGCTGCTATGGTGACCAGCGAGCTGAGATAAGGGGGAACTTTACCTAGCAGGGTCTTGTAGATGACCTGGAGCCAGTGGGTTTGGCGACGAGTATGAAGCGAGCATTTAGCATGCATTTAGTTTTACTTGTATTTAAGAGCAGTTGGAGGCCACGGAAGGAGAGTTGCATGGCATTGAAGCTCGTCTGGAGGGTAGTTAACACAGTGTCCAAAGAAGGGCCAGAAGTATACAGAATGGTGTCGTCTGATGTAAAGAGGGCTTTAATAAATACATTTTTATTGATTGATTAATTAACTAGCTATGCCAGTACCTCTTGGTATGTGTAAGGGCTCATTACGATGACACACACTTAATCAGGTATTTGTCTAGGACTAGGCTGATAAGGAAACCATTAGGGCTAATCCTTATCACTACACATGGAGCCTACAACAGCTGCGTTTAGACAGGCAGCCCAATTTTGATATTTTTTCAAATAATTGTTCTTTTGACCAATCACATCAAGATCCTTTCATATCAGATCTTTTTCAGAGCTGATCTGATTGGTCGAAAGACCAATTAGGGAGAAAAAAAGATCAAATTCGGGCTGCCTGTGTAAACACAGCCATACTTCAGGGAACAAGAGATGGTTAAAAAGTATAGGTGGTGGGTAGGCTACAGCAAAAAACTCCAAAATGGGTAATACCAGCTCGATTTCAACAAATACACAAAGATGGAACCTTTTCTAGGCGACAGCTTTGTTTGTGCCAGTATTTACTGCGTACATGTGCCTAGAAATAATTGTCCCTTACGGTCTCGTCTGGCAAAAGCAGCGCATACGGGATAATTTTTTATTCCTAAAAGTGAATAATCTTTGAACAGCTTATGAGTAATGGCACGGCCACGAACCGAACAGCTGATATCCCCTGCGCCGTGATCCATAACAAATACAGTTGAGGAAACTGTCAAATGTCATGCGAAAACAACTATAGTTGTTTAATTAGCTAGTACTCGCAAAACATCAGTTTCAACGTCAACAGTGAAGAGGCGACTCCGGGATGCTGGCCTTTAAAGCAGAATTTGTCCAGTGTCTGTGTTCGTTTGCCCATCTTAATCTTTTATTTTTATTGGCCAGTCTGAGATATGGCTTTTTCTTTGCAACTCTGCCTAGAAGGCCAGTATCCCGGAGTCGCCTCTTCACTGTTGACATTGAGACTGGTGTTTTGCGGGTACTATTTAATGAAGCTGCCAGTTGAGGCGTCTGTTTCTCAAACTAGACACTCTAATGTACTTGTCCTCTTGCTCAGTTGTGCACCGGGGCCTCAGACTCCTCTTTCTATTCTGGTTAGAGCCAGTTTGCACTGTTCTGTGAAGCGTTGTACGAGATCTTCAGTTTCTTGGCAATTTCTCGCATGGAATAGCCATAATTTCTCAGAACAAGAATAGACTGACGAGTTTCAGAAGAAAGTACTTTGTTTCTGGCCATTTTGAGCATGTAATCGAATCCACAAATGCTGATGCTCCAGATACTCAACTAGTCTAATGAAGGACAGTTTTATTGCTTCTTTAATCAGAACAACAGTTTTCAGCTGTACTAACATAATTGCAAAAGTGTTTTCTAAAGATCAATTAGCCTTATAAAATGATAAACTTGGATTATCTAACACAATGTGCCATTGGAACACAGGAGTGATGGTTGCTGATAATGGGCCTCTGTACCCCTATGTAGATATTCCATAAAAAATGTCTACACTGTATTTCTGATCAATTTGATATTATTTTAATGGTCAAAAAATGTGTTTTTCTTTCAAAAACAAGGACATTTCTAAGTGACCCCAAACTTTTGAATGGTAGTGTATACAATCCATGTCTCAATTGTCTCGTCTTAAAAATGATTATTTAACCTGTCTCCACCCCTTCATCTACACTGACTGAAGTGGATTTAACAAGTCACATCAACAAGGCATAATAGCTTTCACCTGGATTCACCTGGTCAGTCCATGTCACGGAAAGACCAGATGTTCATAATGTTTTGTACACTCAGCGTATATGATCTCCAGAGCTTGTCAAAACGGCATTCTGCGTGCGTTTCTACTGATGAAGAGTGACAGTAATTATCTGTCAGTCGGCACGTGGTCCTTTATCATGACGAGCCGTATATAACATTAATAAAATAAAGAAGACTCATATCAACCCATGCATTGATCTTGAGTTGAAGTTTAAGCCAAGTCAGGGACCTGTCATTAGACAGATGCATACATGCTGGCACGCGCGCGCGCACACACACACACACACACACACACACACACACACCCCAACACCATTTGGAAGTGTAAGGCACAGAATCAGTCCTAACTGTCCATACAATTCTAAATTCAATGATTTCTAGTGTTATATGCGGAAATGTATAGTAATAGAGTGCTCCCTCTAATGCTCCAACTCAATTGGTTAGCTACTGATGCAACAGGTAGCCTGTGCGCTCCGTCAGAAAAAACACTTAGCCATCTGAAGATGACCCGTCTGCGTCCATGATTACACTGCAACACTAGTCTGTCTGTGTCAATTGCTTTCAGAGGCCAATGCATTAGCCTAGTCCGCTCACATCATGCATCACTTTGCTCTGTAGCAGGACCATTAATCACGGAGCAGTCGGCGACAGGTCATTGAATTGTCTCGGTAGACATAGAACGCACGGCACGCGCATCAGTTTAAGCTCTCCAGTTTGTTCCACACTACGGACATTTTCCGGCTGCGCATTTTGTTATTAAGTGTCGCACTGTCAAGATATGAGATAAAGCTTTTCCAGAATTACACGTTACGCAAATAATAATGGCATTACTTTGTTTTACGCTTGGTTGTTGATGGTGTCAAAGACATGCGCTGCGTATTTACACAAGGTTCATCCAACTCAGCAGTATCATGCATCAGTCTGTATGACTTAAAAAGTAATCATGTTACAAACATTCTTAAATCCCAACACTAGACCCACAAAGAAAGCGTTTATGGACACATCACTCAGTTTCATAACGCTATAATAATTGCACAGGACCAATGTCCAAAAAAAGTGAAACTTTATGCAAAGGCATTGCACCAATGAATGTTAGAAAAGGATATGCATGATCACAAAATCGTATCACTAAACATGCACTGACTATGTGACTTCAAGCTATTAGGCAAAACATGCATGAATGAATGGACGCATATTTGCTAAGCTATACTTTCTCACAGTTGCACAATAGCAAACCACTTGAGCCAAATGACAGAGAACAGAACAAAATATGATGAGAGTGACATACCGTCCAGAAGGCGATATGCAGTCGACAGTTGGCAGTACCACAGTGTGAGGTGTATTCCAACGGACCACAGGGAGAGGCTGATGATAAAGATGGGGGAAAAGTTAAGTATTTAGCTGAGTAAAATAAAAAGTGGTTTGTCAAAACACTTTCAATACGCGTAAAATATGCGTGAATTTACCGGGAAGTCATTTTCAGTGTTGGTAAGTCCACACAAAAGTCCTCTTGTTCCAATGTGATAGTGGTAAGAGTTGAAGCCCCGCTCTATGCTTCACTCACTCACTCACTCTCTATTTAAAATGTCTCGATCTCCACTCACTCACTCTCGGTTTCCTTGGACTGCCCGCAGTTCCAAATGAAACAAAGGCTCCTTTAGTCCTCCAGGACTAAAACACTGAAATCTGACTCCTCACAGTCGCTCCTCGTGGACTCTCCCCTCATATAGCGCTACTCCAGATTCAAATTAACGCACACCAAACTTCCCTTCCTCCCTATTAAGGAGTGATCTCTCTCTCCTACCTTTCTCCCGTTTTAAAATGGTTGTTATCTGGCCTTGAAATGAGAAAATATGCAACAGGCACAGACGCATACATTTTTTGTATAAAAAAAAAAAGTGTCAGTTATCACTTGTAGATATTACATTTTTTGTGTGATGAATATTCACATCACCGTTACCAAACCAGTTGAGGTCAGTGTTTATGGGGCTTTGGTTCGAGTGGGAAACCTGTCTACTACTTAAACACTTCTGTTGACTTCTAATGTGGCTATAACCAAACCAAGTATTTATAAAAGAGTCATCATCAAAACATTTCGCTTTTTAAGAGAATATCTCCATTGGAAATGCAGTATATGGCGGCTCAACATTTTTAAAAGACTTCTTCCATCAACAGTAAGCAGTAACCACGGCGACAGAGTTGAGTCAAAAAACACTCACGGATACTGTAAACCTACACACTTATTTTGAATGTACAGCTGTTGACTGTCTGCACTTCAAGAAAGACCTTGGCACAGTCCATACCCACCACCACCACCCCTTGCCCGACCTTAGAGTGTGTTGGGTGCATAGTCAAGATGGAATCCAGCATCCAGGTCCCAAGAGCCTTGATGTCTGTCTGGAAGATGCCTTTGAAGAAGACAGCTCTGAAATTCCCTTCCCATCCACAGCCCAGACTGATACAGACGAGTCACAGCCATGAGGGATGCTATTTGAGGCCAAACTACTGATAGGAGAGGATACCACAAATGTAGTTTACGAAAGTTCAACCAGGAAGGCTGGTCTGAATGATTGTTTAACGTCATCCAGTTAGCAGAACATAATTCACTTTTGTTTCCTATTCTACGGGGGCATAGTGGGAATGAATACAAACGTATCATCATCAGCATCTTGTTTATCCTCTTTCCTTTTAGCCATCCAGGTGATTGATCCACGACAAGCATTTACCCGAGAAGTGAGAGAATTGCCATTAGGCAAGTGGGCCCATTTTCCAACTGGCTTCAACTGTGCTCGGCTCATCTCTTTAACGCCAGACGATGGCATCCCTTTGTCAGGAGAAGAGGTCATTTCTCCATTCGCAGCGGCCACCTCCATCGCCTCCACCCAGGGCCCTCTCGCCGCGACCACGACCAACAACCCGGTGCTGTCAGCTATCCAGCTGTCTTTAAAACCTCTGATCCCAGCCTACAGCGTATACTTTTCATCGCACAGTTTGTGTTAGCATTTAGCATTTGCCAAAATGTATTGCTGCATGTTTACACCCAAGAGAGGAGAGCTTGATAAATTACATCTACGATATGCTGCTGTGGTTAGCAGTCATCCCACGTTGATATATCATATAATTCACTTCAGCTTCAGATCTGGTTGGATTTATCGTAAATGCTAATTTCACGCATAGACTCTCGAGGCTGTTCATGGGGAACACTCAACATTTACATTTACATTTATGTCATTTAGCAGACGCTCTTATCCAGAGCGACTTACAATCAACCACAGGTTTTTCTTCACATCCAGGATTCATATTCACTATCCTGAATATTTACTATGGCTGTTTGCTAAACAACATGTTGTCTTGTGCCATAAATTACTTCCAATATATATATATATAGTTATTCTCTGCAGGGACAAGGACGCATATATACTACAGGTAGTGGCTTGTAAGTATAATTCATGATTAGCCTACAGTGCCTTTAGAAAGAATTCCACATTTTGTTGTGTTACAGCCTGAATTCAATATTGATTAAATATTTGTTTTCTCTCACCCATCTACACACAACACTCCATAATCACAAAGTAAAAAGAAAAAAACATGTTTTTTGAAATTGTAGTAAATGTGTTGAAAATGAAATACATTAATCTAATTTACATAAGTATTCACACCCCTGAGTCATACATTTACATTTTAGTCATTTAGCAGAAGCTCTTATCCACAGAGATATACAGGAGTCTTTTGCAGCGACTACAGCTGTAAGTCTTTCTGGGTAAGTCTCTAAGAGTTTTGCACACCTGGATTGTACAATATTTGCACATTATTCTTTAAAAAAAATCTTCAAGCTCTGTCAAGTTGGTTGTTGATCATTGTTCGACAGTCATTTTCCAGACTTGCTATAGCTTTTCAAGACAATTTTAGACAAAACTGTAACTAGGCCACTGAGGAACATTCAATGTCATCTTGGTAAGCAACTACAGTGTATATTTGGCCTTGTGTTTTAGGTTATTGTCCTGCTGAAAGGTGAATTTGCCTCACAGTGACTGTTGGAAAGCAGACTGAACCAGGTTCTTCTCTCTGATTTTGCCTGTGCTTAGCTCTATTCTGTTTATTTTCATCCTAAAAAACTCCCTAGTCCTTACCGATAACAAGCACACCCATAACATGACGCAGCCACCACCATGCTTGAAAATATGAAGAGTGGTACTCAATGATGTGTTGTGTTGGATTTGCTCCAAACATAACGCTTTGTATTCAGGATATAAAGTAACATTCTTTGCGCCATTTTTTGCAGTTTTACTTCAGTGCCTTATTGCAAAGAGGATGCATGTTTTGGAATTTGTTTTACTCTGTACAGGCTTCCTTCTTTTCACACTGTCATTTAGGTTAGTATTGTGGAGTAACAACAATGTTGTTGATCCATCCTGAGTTTCCCCCTATCACAGCCATTAAACTCTGTAACTGTTTTAAAATTACCATTTGCCTCATAGTGAAATCCCTGAGCGGTTTCCTTCCTCTCCGGCAACTGAGTTAGGAAGGATGCCTGTATCCTTGTAGTGACTGGGTGTTTTGATACACCATCCAACTAGTAGCTAGCTAACACGTAACGACATTAACCAAAATTGCTAATGATGTTAACCAAATAAGGTTGGCAATTTGCAAAGAAGAACTTGACTAACTCTAGCTATTTAACACTTCTATAATATTGTAATATATTGTTAATTACTAGCTAGCTAGATAATGTGCGTTTAATTCATTTTCTTGCTGTACTTAAATGTCCATTGGCCAACCGTGTCTGTGGCGCAAGAAAACGTTAATGGTTACAAAAGGATCCAGTTGTCACAAGACAAGGGTTTAGCTGTCTTAAAGTTAAGTACATTTCCAAGAAGAAATCCTAAAACATTATTTTCAAGAATCACATTCCTTCTTATGTTTTTCTTAGGAAGAATAATAGGAAAAAAATAAGAACATTTCCAAAACCTTTATTGAGCAATAGCAACTTTGCTAACTTTCTTCATAAGCCTATGATTAAGCAAAAGATGGCAGTTAAGAAGAAAAAGGTTTTGTGAATCTGGGCCCTGGCCTCTCTGGGTGGAGTTTTGGTCTCTCTGGGCGTAGTTCTGGTCTCTCTGGGCGTAGTTCTGGTCTCTCTGGGCGGAGAGTTGGTCTCTCTGGGCGAGGTTCTGGTCTCTCTGGGCAGAGAGTTGGCCTCTCTGGGTGTAGTTCTGGTCTCTCTGGGCGGAGAGTTGGTCTCTCTGGGCGAGGTTCTGGTCTCTCTGGGCGAGGTTCTGGTCTCTCTGGGCGAGGTTCTGGTCTCTCTGGGTGTGGTTCTGGTCTCTCTGTGTGGTTCTGGTCTCTCTGGGCGTGGTTCTGGTCTCTCTGGGCGAGGTTCTGGTCTCTCTGGGCGAGGTTCTGGTCTCTCTGGGCAAGGTTCTGGTCTCTCTGGGCAAGGTTCTGGTCTCTCTGGGCAGAGATCTGGTCTTTCTGGGCGGAGATCTGGTCTCTCTGGGTGTGGTTCTGGTCTCTCTGGGCGTGGTTCTGGTCTCTCTGGGCGTGGTTCTGGTCTCTCTGGGCGAGGTTCTGGTCTCTCTGGGCGAGGTTCTGGTCTCTCTGGGTGTGGTTTTGGTCTCTCTGGGCGAGGTTCTGGTCTCTCTGGGCGAGGTTCTGGTCTCTCTGGGCAAGGTTCTGGTCTCTCTGGGCAAGGTTCTGGTCTCTCTGGGCAGAGATCTGGTCTTTCTGGGCGGAGATCTGGTCTCTGGGCGAGGTTCTGGTCTCTCTGGGCGAGCTCTCTGGGCGAGGTTCTGGTCTCTCTGGGCGAGGTTCTGGTCACTCTGGGCGGAGAGCTGGCCTCAATGGGCAGAGAGCTGGCCTCAATGGGCAGAGAGCTGGACTCAATGGGCAGAGAGCTGGCCTCAATGGGCGGAGAGCTGGCCTCTCTGGGGGGAGAGAGTGAGAGAGTGAGAGAGGGCAGAGCGAGGGAAAAAGAGAGAGAGAGAGGGAAAGAGAAAGGAGGGAGAGAGATATAGAGGGAGGGAGAGGGAGAGGGAGGGAGAGAGGCTTCTTGACACAATGGAATGGGAGTCAGGGGAGGAGTAAGGAGTGGCAGCCAGATACTGTTCATTCAACCTGGCCTCGCCTCCACAGCTGTGTGTGGTCAATCACGCCCAACTGGAGGAGAGCAGACGGCCACACTTAACGTCCCTCCACGACCAAGCCAACCTTTGTCCAATGCCCCCACACACACGTGGATCTCTGCAGGCATAGGCACACACACACACACACACACACACACACACACACACACACACACACACACACACCTTGGAAGGGGCAGTCAATTACCAGCCAGCTCTGGCTCTGGGGGCCGAGGTGTTTGCTGAAGTCCCACTTGATGATAACTGATGTTTCATTCATTCCAGTCACTGGGTGGACATGAACTCTTCAAGGGAGAGCGCACCTTGGCCCAAGAATTAAAGGGCACCACATTTACATTTTCATTATCTCCAGCTTAATACTAGGTTCTTTATATGCAGGTTATGAAAATCACTTTTACTTTTAATACTATCCCTGTGATGTCACAGAGAAGCATGTAGAACCTTTCTTCTGATCTGTTTAACCACAGAACATATAAACATGCCGTTTCCACATACTGAATGTAAACACTGGTTTGGTGCTGGATATAATGAATATGGGGTTGAAAAGTGGCAGAATTGCCCTTTAAGTTATGCCCAGATGCTGACACATACCTTAGCTGTCCTTGCCTCCATTCCACCACTAAGAAAACTGAACTGGTAAACATGGAGAAGCATAGCTTCCCCAGGGCTTGGATATTTCTCAGAGCAATAGGAAAATATGTTAACACTGGTTATCCTCACAAATCCATCCCTCCATTCCACACAAAGATTTTACCGACATATTTGAGGGATATTCTCAAGATGAAGAAAAAGTTTCCCAAACAAACATTTACGTTTCAATGTCTAAGACACTTAAATGGACATGAAGGCCGTGTCAGAATGTGGATCTTAAAATGCTGTTACGCCACACCTAAACTCATGTCATTTCCCTTTATAATGCTGTTACCCCACACCTAAACTCATGTCATTTCCCTTTATAATGCTGTTACCCCACACCTAAACACATGTCATTTCCCTTTATAATGCTGTTACCCCACACCTAAACTCATGTCATTTCCCTTTATAATGCTGTTACCCCACACCTAAACTCATGTCATTTCCCTTTATAATGCTGTTACGCCACACCTAAACACATGTCATTTCCCTTTATAATGCTGTTACCTCACACCTAAACTCATGTCATTTCCCTTTATAATGCTGTTACCTCACACCTAAACTCATGTCATTTCCCTTTATAATGCTGTTACCCCACACCTAAACTCATGTCATTTCCCTTTATAATGCTGTTACCCCACACCTAAACTCATGTCATTTCCCTTTATAATGCTGTTACCCCACACCTAAACGCATGTCATTTCCCTTTATAATGCTGTTACGCCACACCTAAACTCATGTCATTTCCCTTTATAATGCTGTTACGCCACACCTAAACTCATGTCATTTCCCTTTATAATGCTGTTACGCCACACCTAAACTCATGTCATTTCCCTTTATAATGCTGTTACCCCACACCTAAACACATGTCATTTCCCTTTATAATGCTGTTACGCCACACCTAAACTCATGTCATTTCCCTTTATAATGCTGTTACCCCACACCTAAACTCATGTCATTTCCCTTTATAATGCTGTTACGCCACACCTAAACACATGTCATTTCCCTTTATAATGCTGTTACGCCACACCTAAACACATGTCATTTCCCTTTATAATGCTGTTACCCCACACCTAAACACATGTCATTTCCCTTTATAATGCTGTTACGCCACACCTAAACTCATGTCATTTCCCTTTATAATGCTGTTACCCCACACCTAAACACATGTCATTTCCCTTTATAATGCTGTTACCCCACACCTAAACTCATGTCATTTCCCTTTATAATGCTGTTACCCCACACCTAAACTCATGTCATTTCCCTTTATAATGCAGTTTTTTATTTCCATATGACTTACATTAGTTTATTTTGTTTCACTTTACAAGTGAACAAGCTTGCTTTGCAATCAGAAAGTTTATTTGAATGAACGTTTACATGTAAGCAAACATAACATTTCATGCAGGAAAAATGTAAATGGACAATGTTTCCTAACAGAAGTCATAAGAATGACTCTGAAAAGAGTGACATTTTATCTAATGTAATTTTGACAGAATTTGTATAATCTTACTAACATTTCTATAAAGGTCTATATAATGTATGACTTCTGCAGTCAACTGAAGGCTGTTTTTCAACAAGGTCAAGATTGTAAAAGACATCGTTCCGTATCCTAGCAACAACGTGATGAAGCACGTATCTTAGGCAACAGGATCATAAAAGAATGGGCTGCCATTGGACAATTCATCCTTGGATACGTCATGTGGTGCACATTCTTTTAAAAGTCTGCAATTACACCACAATGTCTATATCGTTCACATTTCTGTGAGCCTTTGCAAGAGTTTTGAGTATGGCATCATATCTTGTGCACCTTATCGCTTTAATCCATCTTCCAAACAAAAAAACGATTCAAAATCTGAGATTGATGAATCGACCAACTCTTCAGGGAAGCGTTTTTTTGGGGGGGATGGATGCAGTGTGTGATCCAAACGTCTGTTTCAGACATTTCTTTCGGGACAAACTATTTTCCTCCTGCTTGCCGTTCCGAAACAATACCTGGAATCGTAAATTAAGTCAATGACAGTCTGTTATTCTCTACAGTGAGTGATTCATGTTCGACCGCGGATCAGAAGCTATTTTTCTAGGCGAGGAACAGAAACAGAATAGAAACAGAGAAAATAACTCAATGTCTTTCCCAAACCTGCGGCAGATACTGGTTCAGGATATTCAAGAAACCCATGAAAACGCTGAAACTGCTCTTTCGATCTGATACTAAAGACTTTTACAGACAGATCAACTACCCAGCACTGCAGTAGGGTTATTAGCATTGTAACAAAGTTAGGCCCTTGGTTAAATACCCATTCACTTTAAACAGTTTAGAAGGCTCTTCTCAAGTGGCACACCCAACACCCTTTGTGTCATGACTTCCGCCGAAGTCGGTTCCTCTCCTTGTTCGGGCGATGTTCGGCGGTCGACGTCACCTGTCTTCTAGCCATCGCCGATCCACTTTTCATTTTCCATTTGTTTTGTCTTGTTTTCCCACACACCTGGTTTACATTTCCCTCATTACTTGTCGTGTATTTAACCCTCTGTTCCCCCCATGTCTGTGTGTGAAATTGTTTATTGTTGAGGTTGGCACGCTTCTGGCTGGTTTATGCCGGGTTTTGTTTTATACCCGTGCTTTGTGGCAGCCTGTACTTTGTACTTGGGTTATTGTACTTTGTGCTGCCTCACTTGTTCGTTGGGCATTTGTTTTGTGACGCGGTTGCGTTCTGATCTATAATTGCCTCAGTAAAGTGCATTGTCCACTCATCTCTGCTCTCCTGCGCCTGACTTCTATGCACCAGCTACACTCACCCCTTGACACTTTGACCTCATCCATCCTTATGTAATGCCTGGTCTTGGTTCAGATGGGTGATCTTTCGCCTCACACCAACACTTTTTAATGCAGCTGAACTAGGAGCAGAGGACAAGGCTAACTGGATGCTCTCCCGATGCCAAGGAGGGATGACAGTAGATGACTATAATCTTGAAGACACCGGACGAACGAGGACATTTGTGAAAGCTGGATTTGAACCAGGTACTGCAGTGACACCTCTTGCAATGAGATGCAGTGTCTTAGACCACCGTGTCACTCAGGAGTGTCACTGGGAATGAGGTTTAGATAAATGTGTGTGCAGCTAAGACAATACCTGTCATTCTCAGGTAGAGGTGGAGAGTGTTGGATGATATGATGGTCAAGGCTACAGATGAGTAATATAATGGTCCTGCTACATGTCACAGGCCGGATCATAGCCTGTGGCAAAAATGAGGGGACATCAACAACAGGTATAGGCCAATCAAAAGGTTCTTTATTGTAAACAAAAACTATTAACTTTAAACAAAGAAAAAGGAATGAGGTGTGGAAATGTCATAATGTAGGGTGTATGTAAGGTGCATGGATGCGTGAATATGTGTGTGTGAACATGACTGAGTGGAAACTAAATAAACCTACAAAGGAACAAACAAAACAGGATCATACCTGGAGGAGCAGGGAGAGAGAGAGTGGTTAGTGAAGCAGCAGGTTTAAATACCCTGAGCCCAGGTGGCTCCAATCACTAACGACCCTCCTCTGCCTGCAGGAGGAACCGCCCCTGCACTGCAGAGGAGGAGCCGTGAAATACACGACAGCCAGTGAGCGTTGAGGGAATGCTTCCTTTGAAATCAATGAAAGTTGCTATACTGCTCGCGTTGTGTCGTGTCCAAAGCGGCATCCATGCTCAAGAATCGCCGAGGTTCAATTCTCGATGTGAATGGAAAAAATGAGATGTGTAGCTGGTAGAACATGACATTGATGGTGACTTGTGGTGTAGCTGAAATGTTAGGTAAAGCATCTGTCCAACTTCGCATGCGCGCACACACACACACACACACACACACACACAATGCTAGGCGATGTTTCATTGTGTTTAAATCCCCCTCCTTAACCACCATTCAACAAGTGTGTCAGACTCATATTAGCCTCCATTATCCCCACTTCTCTTCAAGGCCTAAATACATTATCCCTACTTTAATTCAAGGCCTAAATACAGGTGTTATATTAGCCTTTATTATCCCTACTTTAATTCAAGGCCTAAATACAGGTGTTATATTAGCCTTTATTATCCCTACTTTAATTCAAGGCCTAAATACATTATCCCTACTTTAATTCAAGTCCTAAATACAGGTGTTCCAACTCATCTGAAAGCCCTCTAAATCACCTGTCAAGTGAGGCATTCAACAGGCACCTTATTAGATCGAGAGCACGTTTAACACTTCTCTTTTATCTCTGGAGTCCAGGGTTTGTTATTGTTCTGACTCGTGTGTGTGTGAGCAGCCAGTTAAGGTGGAGTCCAGGGTTTGTTATTGTTCTGACTCGTGTGTGTGTGAGCAGCCAGTTAAAGTGGGATGGGGGTGAGGGGGTTCCTCCAAAGGTTTAGATTACTTTCTGCAGGAAGGGAGACAGGGGGCGTACATACATTTTCTCTTAGCTCACCTCCTCCCTGAACTAGACCTTGATTTTATTCAAAATGGCAGCCAAAAGAATAGAGAATGTGTAAGTGCTAAGCAAGGGCATCTTTGGAATTCCAGTCTCAGCTCAAGGATAACATGCAGATATAAGATCAGCACTGGTGTAGAATGTCACCAAATATATATTTTATTCATTTATAATAACACACTGTTTTAGGATTTGAGGATCCCCAAGCATGTCTTGTACAGAAACCTTAAATAAGTATGGGCAGACCCATTATGGGCAGACCCATTATGGGCAGACCCATTATGGGCAGACCCAGTATGGGCAGACCCAGTATGGGCAGACCCAGTATGGGCAGACCCAGCACTGAATCATTTCTGTTATACTGTAACCTAGTAGGCCAAGCTATGACCAAGTCCTGTTTTTTTTATTTGTTTTATTTTTTATTTAACCTTTATTTAACTGGGCAAGACAGTTAAGAACAATTTGTTATTTACAATGACGGCCTACCAAAAGGCCTCCTGTTTCATTGACGTTGACTCAGGAAACACTGCTGACCTCCACAGTTCTATGCCAAGTTGACATCAAAAATGTAACATAGTGCCGTGATTTTCTCTATTTTTGCAAATATTCTTTACAATGAAAGTTATCAGATCTTCAACCAAAACATAATATTAGATAAAGGGCCTGACCTTCTCCTTTAGAATTCTCTGATACAGAGCAAGATTCATGATTCGTTCAATGATGGCAAGTCATCCAGGTCCTGAGGAAACAAAACATACACACATTTCATGGATCTATTATTTCAGCTCATAACAAATAGGACCAACACTTTACATGTTATGTTTATAGACAATGATCCTAAACACACAAGCAAGTCTACACTCTAAAAAGAAAAAGTTCCTTGAGAATCCTTTAAGGGTTCTTCAAATTAAAACTGTGCAGGAACACCTATAAATTCTTCAAATAACTAATTTTAATGGATCCTCGAATAACCTTTTGAAGAACCTTTTGGGGTTAGTTTTTGAACTACCTCCCCTCCCCCTACTATTAACAATAATAATATGCATAAAAATAACAACAATAACACTATATTTTAGTTCTGTGTTTATTATGATTTTAGTGGCAAAGCAGAATAAAAAAAATGAAATATGAGGTAAACTGTCAGCAGAGCCCCAAGTCCACTGGGTATATGCTCTGGTGTTAATGTGTTGATGTTCCCCATATCCATAGTCAGAATGATTTTGCAGTGCATGGGGATCTTACACATTTCCTGATATATTCATCAGAGGTGTTTTAGGAAGATTTGCACAAATATGAAAAGATAGATGGTATCATTATAAAACAATATAAATTTAGATCATACAAGGGACAAACCTTACCTTAAATTGAGATCTTTACATTTAAGTGGCTGCACTTGCTGTCTTTTCAAATTCAAATGTTTCAGTTGGGCAGTTAGGTTCCTGCAAGAACCCCCACCAACTAAGGAGGTTCCTCGATGAACCCCACCTCCTATGGGGTTCTTGGGGGCCGTTTTGATTTCCAAGAACCCTAAGGTTCTTCAAAGAACTTTGAGGATCTTAGAAGAACCCTTGTTGAACCGTTAATTCTTTGTGTGCGTGTTAGAATAGCTGAAAAGCAACACATTTAAAGTTTCGGAATGGCCTAATCAAAATCCAGATGTAAACCCGAATGAGATGTGTCAGGACCTGAAACAAGCAGTTCATGCTCGATAACCCACAGATGTCGTTGAGTTAAAGCAGGTCTGCATGGAAGAGTGGGCCAAAATTCCTCCACAGCCACTTGAGACTGATCAACAACTACAGGAAGTATTTGGTTGGAGTCATTTCAGCTAAAGGAGGCACAACCAGTGATTGAGTGTAGAGGGGAAATTAGTTTTTCACACAGGGGCATTGGGTGCTGCATTGCTTTGTTTATTCAACAATTATAAACCATTTCTATGGGCTGGATCAGCTTTAGTATTGCTGACAGATTGGAGCTTCCATCAATGTAATTGTCTGCATCACTTCCAATCCCACATATATTTTTTTTGCACACACACACATTTAAAAAATATATATATTTTCCTTTATTACTTTCTAACTCTACCACCCCTCCCCCTATTGGAGTAAACTAGTGAACAACAACACTTAGGCTTGACCGAGCTGACACCCTTTCGCAGGTGAACAGTGTTTCCTCCGACACAATGGTGCGGCTGGCTTCCGGGTTTAAGGAGCGAGGTTAGGCTGGTCATGTTTCGGAGAACGCATGACTCCGCCTTCGCCTCTCCCAAGCCCGTTGGGGAGTTTCAGCGATGAGAAATGATCGAAAAGTGGGGTGAAAAAGGGGGGTAAAATACCCCAAAAAATGACAAAACCAATAGGGGTTTGGCACTCTCCCAAAGGTTTTAACATATAACAGCAAAGGTCCACAGAACAAAAAAAGAGACGGTCCAACTGTAATGGCCGTCGTCAGAATTAGACCAAGGTGCAGCGGAGGATGTGTTCATCATTAGAATTTTAATTGAAAAAAGAGAACACTTGACAAAAATAAACCAAAGACGACAGCAAAACAGTCCTGTCAGGAAAACACACTAACAGAAGACAATCACCCACAAAACCCAAAGGAAAAACCGGCTACTTATGTGTGACTCCCAATCAGCAACAACGAACTACAGCTGTGCCTGATTGGGAGCCACACACGGCCAAACCAAAGAAACAAACCAACATATAAACATAGAACGCCCACCCACCCAATGTAACACCCTGGCCTAACCAAAATAAAGAACAAAAAACCCCTCTCTATGGCCAGGGTGTTACAGTACCCCCCCCCCCCCCCCCAAAGGTGCGGACTCCGGCCGCAAAACCTGACTCTGAAGGGGAGGGTCCGGGTGGGCCTTCCTACAGCGGCGGCTCAGGGGCGGGACGAGGCCTCCGCTCCACCCTCGGCTTCGCCCACTTAGGTGGCGCCCCTGGCTGCGCCGGAGGACTGGCGGGCGTCCCTGGCTGCGCCCGGCTGGCGGGCGTCCCTGACGGCTCCGGACTGGCGGGCGGCTCTGATGGCTCCGGACTGGCGGGCGGCTCTGACGGCTCCGGACTGGCGGGCGGCTCTGACGGCTCCGGACTGGCGGGCGGCTCTGACGGCTCCGGACTGGCGGGCGGCTCTGACGGCTCTGGCCCAGGATTCACCAGGCTGGGGATACATGAAGGAGGCCTGGCTCTGGGCGCAGGCACAGGACTCACCAGGCTGGGGAGACCCACAGGAGGCCTGGTCCTGGGAGGAGGCACAGGATAGACCAGGCTGGGGAGACCCACAGGAGGCCTGGTCCTGGGAGGAGGCACAGTATAAACCAGGCTGGAGCGACCCACTGGAGGCCTGATCCTGGGAGGAGGCACAGGCTGAGTTGGACTGGGCTGACGCACTGGAAGCCTGATGCGTGGTGCTGGAAGTGCCAGTTCGGGGACACGCACCTCAGGGTTAGTGCGGGGAGCGGGAATAGGCTGAGTTGGACTGGGCTGCCGCACTGGAAGCCTGATGCGTGGTGCTGGAAGTGCCAGTTCGGGGACACGCACCTCAGGGTTAGTGCGGGGAGCGGGAACAGGCTGAGTTGGACTGGGCTGCCGCACTGGAAGCCTGATGCGTGGTGCTGGAAGTGCCAGTTTGGATACACGCACCTCAGAGCTAGTGCGAGGAGCAGGAATAGGATGAGTAGGACTGGGCTGACGCACTGGAGGCCTGGTGCGTGGGCCTGGTACTGTCTTTACCAGACGGCTAGCACGCACCTCAGGACAAGTATGAAGTACTAACTCAGGTGACATTATTTCTAGGACACGCTCTGCAGGGTGAATGCCGTGCCTAATACACCAACACAATAGCTCTCTCATATTCTTCTCCAATTTATCCATCAACTCCTTAACAGTCTCTGCTTCGCTCCCCTCCAATTTTACCCCGACTGGCTCTGGTTCCATCCTCGGCTCCGCCGATCTGTCCATGTGCCCCCCCCAAAAAAAATTATTGGGGCTGCCTCTCCGGTTTGAACGCTATCGGCGTTCCACTGTAATATTCCCGGTCCTCCTTTGCCTTCTTCCATGGCCCCACTCCGGCTCTGATCTTCTCCCAGGTCCACGAGTCCATACTGCCACTCTCCTGGTGCTTCTCCTTCCTCCGCTGCTTGGTCCGTTGTTGGTGGGTGATTCTGTAATGGCCGTCGTCAGAATTAGACCAAGGTGCAGCGGAGGATGTGTTCATCATTAGAATTTTAATTGAAAAAAGAGAATAAACCAAAGACGAAAGCAAAACAGTCCTGTCAGGAAAACACACTAACAGAAGACAATCATCCACAAAACCCAAAGGAAAAACAGGCTACTTATGTGTGACTCCCAATCAGCAACAACGAACTACAGCTGTGCCTGATTGGGAGCCACACACACGGCCAAACCAAAGAAACAAACCAACATAGAAAAATAAACGTAGAACGCCCACCCAATGTAACACCCTGGCCTAACAAAAATAAAGAACAAAAACCCCTCTCTATGGCCAGGGCGTTACACCAACCCTACCACCAGACCTGGGATCAAAAAACTATTTCTAATATCTCAATTACTTTCACATACATTCAAATGAAGTTTTCAGATAGATTTTATTTTAAAAAGACACGTAGTTGAATATGTTGATGTTTTGGAAGTACACTTGGTGAGTATTAGAAAAACTAAATTACACTGACTCAAATACACTCCCATGCATTTAACCCAGGTATTTGAAAATAGTACTTGAACATACTGTTAAATACAATTTGGCAGACTATTTGGTTTTTACAAATAACCATTCAAATACTCAAAAAAAGTATTTGTTTTGGACTGTGTATTTGAAAATACTGAAATACACAGAAAAAGTATTTTAAATACCAGATACTCAAATGCCCACCACCTATCTGGAACATTCGGAAAAGAGATAGGCGGGGCGAGGATATCTTGATGGCGACGAGGATGGATGACTTCTACTTTCCCCGGTAACCACATCTCTTCCCCGGTGACCACATCCCTGACCCCCTCTCTGCCCCCAAGTCTGACCCCATTACACATCCATACTGAATGAAGAGCTCAGAATACATGATATGGAAATGGATTACGGAAGAAGTCAACCAGGAGTCACAATTCTGACAACGTAGCCCAGGCTTTAGGTTTCATGTCCATGGAGGGAGAGTTGGTTTTATATGTTGATGAATGGCAACGTCGCCATTGCGCTAGCCAGAACAGAATCCCTTAAGGGTCCATATACAGTTGAAGTCGGAAGTTTACATACACTTAGGTTGGAACTCGTTTTTCAACCACTCCACACATTTCTTGTTAACAAACTATAGTTTTGGCAAGTCAGTTAGGACATCTACTTTGTGCATGACACAAGACATTTTTCCAACAATTGTTTACAGAGATTATTTCACTTATAATTCACTGTATCCCAATTCCAGTGGGTCAGAAGTTTACATACACTAAGTTGACTGTCTTTAAATAGCTTGGAAAATTCCAGAAAATGATGTCATGGCTTTAGAAGCTTCTGATAGGCTAATTGACATCATTTGAGTCAATTGGAGGTTTACCTGTGGATGTATTTCAAGGCCTACCTTCAAACTCAGTGCCTCTTTGCTTGACATCATGGGAAAATCAGGAGAAATCAGCCAAGACCTCAGAAAAAAATGGTGGACCTCCACAAGTCTGGTTCATCCTTGGGAGCAATTTCCAAAGGCCTGAAGGTACCACGTTCATCTGTACAAACAATAGTACGCAAGTATATACACCATGGGACGACGCAGCTGTCATACCGCTCAGGAAAGAGACGCGTTCTGTCTCCTAAAGATGAGCGTACTTTGGTGCGAAAAGTGCAAATCAATCCCAGAACAACAGCAAAGAACCTTGCGAAGATGGTGGAGGAAACGAGTACAAAAGTATCTATAGCCATAGTAAAATGAGTCCTATATCGACATAACCTGAAAGGCCACTCAGCAAGGAAGAAGCCACTGCTCAAAAACAGTCATAAAAAGGCCAAACTGCACATGGGGACAAAGATCGTACTTTTTGGAGAAATGTCCTCTAGTCTGATGAAACAAAAATAGAACGGTTTCGCCATAATAACCATTGTTATGTTTGAAGGAAAAAGGGGAATGCTTGCAAGCTGAAGAACACCATCCCAACCATGAAGCACGGGGGTGGCAGCATCATGTTGTGGGGGTGCTTTGCTGCAGGAGGGACTGGTGCACTTCACAAAATAGATGGCATCACGAGGGAGTAAAATGATTAGGATATATTGAATTAACATCTCAAGACATCAGTCAGGAAGTTAAAGCTTGGTCGCAAATAGGTCTTCCAAAAGGACAATGACCCCAAGCATACTTCCAAAGTTGTGGCAAAATGGCTTAAGGACAACAAAGTCAAGGTATTGGAGTGGCCATCACAAAGCCCTGACCTCAATCCTATAGAAGATGTGTGGGCAGAACTGAAAAAGTGTGTGCGAGCAAGGAGGCCTACAAACCTGACTCAGTTACACCAGCTCTGTCAGGAGGAATGGGCCAAAATTCACCCAACTTATTGTGGGAAGCTTGTGGAAGGCTACCCAAAACATTTGACCCAAGTTAAATAATTTAAAGGCAATGCTACCAAATACTAATTGAGTGTATGTAAACTTCTTACCCACTGGGAATGTGATGAAAGAAACAAAAGCTGAAATAAATCATTCTCTCTACTATTATTCTGACATTTCACATTCTAAAAATAAAGTGGCGATCCTAACTGACCTAAGAAAGAGAATTTTTACTTGGATTAAATGTCAGGAATTGGGAAAAACTGAGTTTAAATATATTTGGCTAAGGTGTATGTGAACTTCCAACTTCAACTGTATATGTGAGAGTAGGATGGATAGATAAGACATCTCTTGCCAAACAGTGACTGAAGCTGTAACTCTCGTCCTGACTGTTCCCTGAAGTAAAACATGTACATACACAGCACTCAGAGAGACACTGGTATCAGTCCTCCAAGTCCAGTACTGCCCAGCTCTTGGTTGCCAGGTCTGTGATTTTTTCCAACATGAGTTTGTTTTCACAGGAGCCCTGTGGTTGTTCCTGGGCCCAACGTTGGCTTGCCGCTCTCTTTCACTGATTAAAACACCACGATCATAGCTGCTGTTGTTTGACATGGAACACATATGGGCCCATTTAGCAATGAGCACGTCGCCCCTCATAAAAAGGCACAATCTGGCAAACAAACACCACTGCAGATGTTAACTGGTGCTATGGTTACTTTAACTCCCCACCAGCTCTGTTCTCCTGTTAAAAAAAGAGTCCAGAGTCTGTTCCCACCTGGAACATTGGAAAAAGTGCTACCAAGTCAAAGGCCATTGAGACAGAAACGCGTGGTACTTCAACAACAGTGGGGACCATGTGCAGTGCAGACCATGTGCGGTGCAACCAAAGTTGGCATATTGAAGTCAAAGTTTAAATTTAGTAACAGTAATCTAAACAGTCACGGAGAAAGCAATCTACCAAATATTTACACTACAAGCCAAAATAGTGTTTCATGTCAATTGCTTGGAAATCATCCTGGAATGTTTTTCACCATCATGACATAAAACGCAGCCTTTGTGAAGTGATGACAAGCATGACAACAGCACAATGAACAATGAATCCTTAATCAGATTAGAACTGTCGACAGAGAAGTTTGTGAAATACTATGAGACTCTCCACATCTCTGCAGACCATAATCGTAATTTATCTCAGGACTAGGGGTTTTACAGTCTTAACCCTGGTGTTCTGGCTAAATTCCCAATGGGGCCTGTCATGCCAAATAATGTCCCCAGCTAAAGTGCCCCCCCCCCCCCCCCCCCCCCCGCGTCACAATTGGATTCGATAAACTATTAGCGTCCGTTGCTATACAACACTAATAGACAACCAACAACACTAAGTCAATCACACATTTGAGAGACTACAGTATATGTAATAATTGTATATACAATTGCATTGTTTACGTCAGTCAACAACTGTGACTCCGGTCAGTACAGCAGGCGATAGGGTGAGTACTCAGTGGAGGCCTGGACGCTGCTGTTGTGAGCAAAGAGAATTACCTTCAGGTTGTCCTCCCACCTTTCCTGGTAACCGTCAACGAACTTGTCCATGGCAGTCTTGAGGTTCTGGTTGGTCCATTCATCCAAACCTGAAGGACCTGAGGGGGTAGGAAAGGGATATCTATTGACAATGGAAGATATGGAAATATGTCTTATTATGTAACAAGAAAAACTAAAACAAATTGTAAAAAAAAAACTAAAACAAACCATTGGTGACAGAATATAACCTATAACATCCGTACCTTGTTCCAGAGTTCACAACCTCAGTCACTCAAGATGACCTCAGGAGAACTGTGGGTGTTGTAGATGGAGGTAGCCTCGCCAGTCTTGTCCTTGATGGGTATAATACAAAACAACAATCAAGGGGCCTCCTGAGTGGCGCAGCGGTCTAAGGCACTGCAGCACTACAGACACAGGTTCGATCCCAGGCTGTGTCCCATAGGGCGGCGCACAATTGGCCCAGCGTCGTCCGGGTAAGGGGAGGGTTTGGCCAGGGGGGGGCTTTACGTGGCTCATCGTGCTCTAGGGACTCCTTGTGGTGGGCCGGGTGCCTGCAGGCTCACTTTGGTCGTCAGCTGAACGGTGTTTGGTCTGACACATTGGTGCAGCTGGCATCTGGGTTAAGCGGGTGGTGTTAAGGAGCACGGTTTGGCGGGTCAAGTTTCTGAGGACGCATGACACGCCTGCCCCGAGCCCGTTGGGGAGTTGCAGCGATGAGACAAGATCAAAATTGAGGAGAAAAATGGTGTAAAAACATTTTTTAAATATATTTTTGGGGTTCCAAGCACCCTTTTTAAAATAGGTTACAGAAGGGAATTTAGAGTTAAGCACATTCTCTTCCTTTACTGACCTTAAATGGGTATTGCCTCCATCCACTTGGTAAAGTGATCGGTCGCTGTCAGATACCAGCTGTTGCCATTCCTGGATTTCGTGAAGGGTCTGATGAGGTCCACCCCTAACATTTAAAAAGTGTCTGTGTCATACAATATGCAGACTTTCATATTTGTAAGGATACTGACACACACACAATAATATTGAACTCTGCTGTGGTCAAATAAAGCAACCATTACAAAACCTAGTTAAGGGGAGTTGGAGTTACCATAATTGCTTATACATATCCCATTTGATTGATCAGGGTTAACTTATAGCTAGATACCTCAATATGACAGACAGAACTACAAGTATTGCTAGCAACATGTACTGTACTGTGGAGACGACGTCGTCAATGCACTCATTAATGAAGCCGGTGACTGATGTTGGTAAACTCCTCAATGCCAATCGGATGAATCCCGGAATATATTCCAGTCTGTGCTAGAGAAACAGTCATGTAGCTTAGCATCCGCTTCATTGGACCACTTCCGTATTGAGGGCATCACTGGTACTTCCTGTTTGGGTTTTGCTTCTAAGCAGGAATCAGAAGGATAGAGTTATGGTCAGATTTGCCAAATGGAGGGCGAGGGAGAGCTTTGGATGCGTTTCTATGTGTGGTGTAAAGGTGATCTAGAGTTTTTCCACCTCTAGTTCACAGGTGACATGCTGGTAGAAATGAGGTAAAACGGATTTCAGTTTACCTGCATTAAAGTCACCGGTCACTAGGAGCGCCGCCTCTGGGTGCTTATGCAGCTCGTTGAGTGCGGTCTTAGTGCCAGCGATTCGTTTGTGGTGGTAAATAGACCGTTATGAAAAATAATAGTTGTAAACTCTCTTGGTAAATAGTATGGTCTACAGTTTATCATGAGGCATTCGAACTCAGGCGAGCAGAACGTTGATACTTCCTTAATATTAGAGATCGCACACCAGCTGTTAAGAGACACCCCCCCCACCCCTGAGCTTCCGACACCACCGCTCTGTCCTGCCAATGTATAGAAAAACCAGATAGATGTATATTTACAATGTCCTTGTTCAGCCACGACTTGCAGAAACATAGGATTTTACAGTTCAGATCACGTTGATAGGATAGTCTCTAACGGAACTCATCCAGTTTATTCTCCAGTGGCTGCACATTCGCTAATAGAATGGAGGGTAGAAGTGATTTCTCTCCAACGTGGTTTCCTCAGGTATCCTGCACATCGGCCTCTAAAGCACCGTCTATTGGCCATAATGTAATTTGTGAATTTCGGTGAACATAGTCAAATGGACCGATTTGGAAAAAGACAGCTCCTGCACTTCTTTCATCTAATGTCAAGCGCTGGTCAGATGGGAATGCCTGGAGAACAGGGTGTTGGATCTAAGCTGCCTGGTCTGGGTCCCTTCAGGGGTCAAATATTTTCTTAACTCTATTTCTTAAAAAAAAAAAACTGCATTGTTGGTTAAGGGCTTGTAAGCAATTTACGGTAATACCTGTTGTATTCGACGCACGGAACAAATAAATAACATTTGATTTGGATCTAAGCTGCCTGGTCCGGCTCCCTTCAGGGGTCAATGGATCTACAGTAAGCTACCTGGTGTGGCTCCCTTCAGGGGTCAATGGATCTACAGTAAGCTACCTGGTGTGGCTCCCTTCAGGGGTCAATGGATCTACAGTAAGCTGCCTGGTGTGGCTCCCTTCAGGGGTCAATGGATCTACAGTAAGCTGCCTGGTGTGGCTCCCTTCAGGGGTCAATGGATCTACAGTAAGCTGCCTGGTGTGGCTCCCTTCAGGGGTAATTGGATCTACAGTAAGCTACCTGGTGTGGCTCCCTTCAGGGGTCAATGGATCTACAGTAAGCTACCTGGTGTGGCTCCCTTCAGGGGTCAATGGATCTACAGTAAGCTACCTGGTGTGGCTCCCTTCAGGGGTCAATGGATCTACAGTAAGCTACCTGGTGTGGCTCCCTTCAGGGGTCAATGGATCTACAGTAAGCTACCTGGTCGGTGCCCTCCCCCCCTCTGGTGAACACCAGGGACCCTGAACACACACACACTCATATTACACATCACTCTCATCCTTTTTAAGGTCACAGCAGGGAGGGACACACGTACGTAAACCTGACCCCAGGCAAGGTGGCAGAGGGAGCTGGACCTTCACACACATCGATGTTTGACAGAGGGATAAGGAATGTAATTGATAAACAGCCACAGAACAGAGAAAACACACTACTGAAAAGCAGTAACAGTAGCTAAATACTGTGTCTAGCCAGGCATACAGGTCCATTTAGATCCATAGGGAAATCTATCAACACTCATCAATGTCAATAAATGTATGACATCGGAGGATAACGTCTGGCTTGAGTTACTTGGGACAAAGTGAAAGAGCTGACATCTGGATGGCTTCTTTAGCCCATGGCGGATTCCAAATCACCTCTTTATCCCTCAAAATCCTATTTCTTTGCTATAAATAAATAATTGAAACCATATCACTGAGACGTTGGTAAAAATGTGTCTATCTGCTTTTCTTATTATCCTTGTACTTTGATCTGTTCCTCCTGAAGCAAATACAAAATGGTCTTCAAATGACACATCAGTGAGTGACTATTGAAACGTGGACAACGTGGGCTAGCTAGACTGCCTGCTAGTCTCCTTGTGTCTTTCTACTCCACCTTTGGGAGTTAACAGGATACGCAGGGCCAGCTCTCTGTAATGCTGATAGAGCAACACAGGTGGTCTTTCCATTTTTCCCAGTGTGGAAAACTATTACTGAACAGGTTGCAGAAGAACCTCTGCACGTAGAACCTCTATATAGGGGCCTCCCGAGTGGCGGGGTGGTCTAAGGCACTGGCGGGATGGTCTAAGGTTCCCATTCTCACAACTAGTTACCAAGAAGCCATTTCAGGTTATCAATCAATGTTATCAATCAAGTTAGAGTAGCTAGCTTGTCTAACTATCTCAGCCTGGCATGCCTGCTGGCAAGGTTGGTAGACTTTGGAAAAGCAAGCAATAACTAAATGTACTGAATAAGACTCACATTCCTTTCAATCTTTTAACTAGATTTTAGCCGAGATGCAGCGAAGCATATTTAGTTCCTTAAAAAAAATAAAAGAACCTCCAGTCAGGGAGATACAGACAGCTCAACAGGTATGCTTAGATATGCAGAAAAAAAAAAATATATCCATATTTTTTTTTTACATAGAATTAAGTATAATGATTATGGCTCTAAATTGTGGGGGAAACATTTTTTTCAGGTGTTTGAAAAAATGCACAGGCTGGGGGCATAGCCCCTCTCCAAACCACCCACCAAGAAAAACTCACATATTTTGTGGCCCCTGAGATTTTTGGGGTGCATGATGCCCCTGCACACACAAACACCATTAAGACCTGTCTCAGAGGCTAGGATAAGAGAAACTGCTCTCCTCCTGTCAGAGCTGGGAGAGGAAAGTGTGTCAACAGGGAGAGAAGACTGTTAGATTATATTGGCAGAGAACAGGCAGAATATCTCCAGTCCAAACTCTGTTAAAACGATTTAAGGCTTGGAGGATATGAGCCTTGTCTTGTGCCATATCAGTTGACCTACATTTTCCTCATATCTCTAAAATCATTTAAAACATTTCAGCTTATCTGGCGTAACGGAGCAAATAGAATATTCAAACTGCAAACCCTGTCCATAAGGCACTCGAGGCAGGCAAAAGATAGAGCCAAAAGCATTTCAACTTTTAAATAGTGTTTCAAACCAGGGCGCGTATCCACAAAGCATCTCAGTAAATATCCTGTTTTAAAAAAACTCCCAGCTCAGAGTAGGTTTTAAGATGATGCTAAAGACACTGCTCAGAAAAACTCTGAGCCAGAAGTAAAATCAACTCATAAAAGGTTTCTCAGCTGTTAATCACGACAGTTTAAGGTCCCACAAACGAAAGACTGATGACGCTCATTGACATGCAAATTAATGGTGAATAACCAGTCATGATGAGGCACCGCCAGCTCGGAACTCCATCGTACATTTAAACAATAAGGCCCGAGGGGGTGTGGTATATGGTCAAAATATCACCACCCCCCCGAGGTGCCTTATTACTATTATATAAACTGGTACCAACAGTGGTAAAAATACATGTTTTGTCATACCCATGGTATACGATCTGATATACCACGGCTTTCAGCCAAATCAGCATTCAGGGCTCGAACCACCCAGTTTATAATATACGGTATACTTTATAATATACACGCTTCAGACAACGACAGTGAATGTAACTGTAAATGTTGAAACGTTGTAATGGTAGAATGTTTGATATCATTTTCACTTGACACGATCACTTTGCCTACTCTTATATATTGGCATGCATAGCCTTAAAAAAAAATATATATAATTATCTAATTCTGATGGTTGTTAAAAGCGGAATTTTGGCAAAATCACCGTTATATCAACACACTCGTCGTTAGTACCGTTTAACAACTCTAAATCGCTTTGCCACAGTAGGCATCAGGTCACTTGCCTGCAATGCTACATACAACGTTTTGAAAGGTCTATCATTTTCATCGAACACAATCAAAGTTAACATAAGCACTACTGTAGATGCCTTCAATTGAAAGGCCTGCCCAATTTAGACATTTTTTTAACAATGTATTTGTTGCGTTCCAAATGGATAACTTGAAATAACATGATGTAGGTTAGTGTAGCTCATGGCGTTATCCTAAATAACTGTCGACTAGCTGAGAATCTTATGACTAAAAAGGCTTCATGAATAGCTTTAATTTTGTACCCATGAAAGTAGGAGTAAAACACTTCTATTCTCAGCACTGACCAATTTTCTACTCCGAGATGCTTTGTGGATACGGGCTCAGGTCTGATGGAAGGTGAGGTCAGGGCATTACGTTCTAGTGCTGAGGGGAAGTTCACTTCAGCTCCCTGGCTTTGTATATCAGGGCGCATTTATACAAAAATGACTCCATTCCAGAATATAGACAGTTGTTTAACATGGAGATGAATGATTAAGGACATTTGATCTGTGAATGAGTGAATTAAGCTTTGTTGTTGATTCTGTGGCATGAGGATAGCACCACAGGAAGAAAACGTTGGCAGAATTTGAAACCCAACAGAGACCAAGAGGTCTGCTTGTAGTCAAGATTTTTTGTACATATATAAGTCCAACGGTGTAATTCCTTCACAAGTATTAATAACTAATGTTCTGTGGTGGAGGGATGTCTGCAATGTGTCCCACATCCCACCACCAGCCTAATTAGGACATGTTTTCTATTGCTGTCAGATGAACACAGTCCAATGTAAGATAGGAAGATAAACTTCAAATCTGACAAACTGAGACAGATTTCCTTCAACGATGATTAAATGCATTTTGTTGTGGTTGCAAACAAATCTCACACCATTTCCCATACATGATCTGAATGGTGTAAACCAGTGCTTCCCAAACTTGTTATAGTCCCGTACCCCTTCAAACATTCAACCTCCAGCTGCCATACCCCCTCTAGCACCAGGGTCAGCGCACTCACAAATGTTTTTTTGTTGTTGCCATCATTGTAAGCCTGCCACACACACTATACAATACATTTATTAAACATAAGAATGAGTGTGAGTTTGTGTCAAAACCCGGCTCGTGGGAAGTGACAAAGAGCTCTTATAGGACCAGGGCACATACAATAATATAATCAATAATTTTGCTCTTTATTTAACCATCTTACATATAAAACCTTATTTGTTCATTGAAAATTGTGAATAACTCACCACAGGTTAATGAGAAGGGTGTGCTTGAAAGGATGCACATAACTCTGCAATGTTGGGTTGTATTGGAGAGAGTCTCAGTCTTAAATCATTTTCCACACACAGTCTGTGCCTGTATTTAGTGTTCATGCTAGTGAGGGCTGAGAATCCACTCTCACATAGGTACGTGGTTGCAAAGGGCATCAGTGTCTTAACAGTTCGATTTGCCAACGCAGGATACCCTGAGCGCAGCCCAATCTAGAAATCTGGCAGTGGCTTCTGATTAAATTCAATTTTCACAGAACTGCTTGTTGTAACTTCGATGAGGCTCTCCTGTTCAGATATCGGTAAGTGGACTGGAGGCAGGGCATGAAAGGGATAACAAATCCAGTTGTTTGTGTCGTCCGTTTCTGGAAAGTACCTGCGTAATTGCGCACCCAACTCACTCAGGTGCTTTGCTGTATCACATTTGACATTGTCCGTAAGCTTGAGTTCATTTGCACACACCAAAAAAAATCATACAATGATGGAAAGATCTGCGTGTTGTCCTTGTAAATGCAGACAGAGAAGAGCTTCAACTTCTTTATCACAGCCTCAATTTTGTCCCGCACATTGAATATAGTTGCGGAGAGTCCCTGTAATCCTAGATTCAGATCATTCAGGCGAGAAAAAACATCACCCAGATAGGCCAGTTGTGTGAGAAACTCGTCATCATGCAAGTGGTCAGACAACTGAAAATTATGGTCAGTAAAGAAAACTTCAATAAAAAAAAAAACATGTCAATACTTTGCCCCTTGATAACCAGAGCACTTCTGTATGTTGTAAAAGCGTTACATGGTCGCTTCCCATATCATTGCATAATGCAGAAAATACATGAGAGTTCAGGGGCCTTGCTTTAACAAAGTTAACTATTTTCACTGTAGTGTCCAAAACGTCTTTCAAGCTGTCAGGCATATCCTTGGCAGCAAATGCCTCTCGGTGGATGCTACAGTGTAGCCAAGTGGAGTCACGAGCAACTGCTGGCACGCGCGTTACCACTCCACTATGTCTCCCTGTCATGGCTTTTGAGCCATCAGTACAGATACCAACATACCTTGACCACCAAAGTCCATTTGATGTCACAAAGCTGTCCAGTACTTTAAAAATATCCTCTCCTGTTGTCCTGGTTTCCAGTGGTTTGCAGAAGAGGATGTCTTCCTTAATTGACCCCTCATAAACGTAACGGACATATACCAGGAGCTGTGCCAGGCCCGCCACGTCTGTTGACTCATCCAGCTGTAACGCATAGAATTCCCTGGCTTGTATGCGAAGCAGTAATTGTAACGAAATATCTCCTGCCATGTCACTGATGCGTCGTGAAACAGTGTTGTTTGATGAAGACGTTGTCTGTATCGTTTTTTTGGCCTTTCCCCCCAGCATTGTCCCAGCCAAATCCACAGCAGCAGGAAGAATTAAGTCCTCCACAATAGTATGGGTCTTGCCTGTCCTAGCCACTCGGTAGCTCACCATATAAGACGCTTCTAGCCCCTTCTTATTAATGGTATCTGTTGCTTTTATACATGTCTTACTACTCAAAAGTCGTCCTAATTCTCACTCAAAAAACTCCCGTGGCTTATTTTTCAAATTGGCATGTTTTGTTTCTAAATGTCTGCACAAGAGTGAAGGTTTCATTGAGTTGTGAGATAGTACTTTAGCACATATAACACACTGTGGCTGAGGGGGGCACTACTCCCAATATAAGTGAACCCCAAATCAATGTAGTTCATCATATTTGCACCTCTGATGGTCCAACATCCGTATCTGTTGTTCGGTGCTTTCCCTGGTAAAGGGTCAGTAGCTCTTCTGCTGCATCAGATTCACAACGGTCAGTGTGCATGCTAGCTGGGCTAACAACAAATGTAGAATTACTGATGCCAACATTGGATGTGCTATTGGAAGCAGGACAACTTGTGCCGTCACCAGGTGCAGGTGTAGTACTGCTGGTAGTAGCAGTACTACCAGTAGAGCTGGTATGTCTCTATGGACGCGGGCCTTACTAAATGGACTGTTTGAAAATGTAAATATTTTAAAAAAATGTGAATCACCCAGATTGAGAATACCTGATGTAAAACAATCTCTCACCATTTCCCATGTGATCTGAATGGTGTAAACAATCTCACACCATTTCCCATGCGTGATCTGAATGGTGTAAACAATCTCACCTCTGTTTGATCGGGAAAACAAAACCTTGTTCCACTAACCTCTCTCCGCCTACACACTAATCTACCCCTACACAGTGCCAGAAGGACTGCTTCAGAGCGTAAGATAATGATCATCGGTAATGGTGGAGCGTATTAATACAAACATCAACACTTACATGCCCCTTGACTTGAATATATATACACACATCTACAGTGAGGGAAAAAGTATTTGATCCCTTGCTGATTTTGTACGTTTGCCCACTGACAAAGAAATGATCAGTCTATAATTTTAATGGTAGGTGTATTTGAACAGTGAGAGACAGAATAACAGCAAAAAAATCCAGAAAAACGCATGTCAAAAATGTTATAAAATTATTTGCATTTTAATGAGGGAAATAAGTATTTGACCCCTTTGCAAAACATGACTTAGTACTTGGTGGCAAAACCCTTGTTGGCAATCACAGAGGTCAGACGTTTCTTGTAGTTGGCCACCAGGTTTGCACACATCTCAGGAGGGATTTTGTCCCACTCCTTTTTGCAGATCTTCTCCAAGTCATTAAGGTTTTGAGGCTGACGTTTGGCAACTCAAACCTTCAGCTCCCTTCAAAGATTTTCTATGGGATTAAGGTCTGGAGACTGGCTAGGCCACTCCAGGACCTTAATGTGCTTCTTCTTGAGCCACCCCTTTGTTGCCTTGGCAGTTTGTTTTGGGTCATTGTCATGCTGGAATACCCATCCACGACCCATTTTCATGCCCTGGCTTAGGGAAGGAGGTTCTCACCCAAGATTTGACGGTACATGGCCCCGTCCATCGCCCCTTTGAAGCAGTGAAGTTGTCCTGTCCCCTTAGCAGAAAAACACCCCCAAAGCATAATGTTTCCACCTCCATGTTTGACAGTGGGGACGGTGTTCTTGGGGTCATAGGCAGTATTCCTTCTCCTCCAAACATGGCGAGTTGAGTTGATGCCAAAGAGCTCCATTTGTCTCATCTGACCACAACACTTTCACCCAGTTGTCCTCTGAATCATTCAGCTGTTCATGGGCAAACTTCAGACGGGCATGTATATGTGCTTTCTTGAGCAGGGGGACCTGCTCCGTGAAGGATTTCAGTCTTTCACGGAGTAGTGTGTTACCAATTGTTTTCTTGGTGACTATGGTCCCAGCTGCCTTGAGATCATTGACAAGATCATCCCGTGTAGTTCTGGGCTGATTCCTCACCGTTCTCATGATCATTGCTACCCCACGAGGTGAGATCTTGGATGGAGCCCCAGGTCGAGGGAGATTGACAGTTCTTTTGTGTTTCTTCCATTTGCGAATAATTGCACCAACTGTTGTCACCTTCTCACCAAGCTGCTTCCCTTTAAGAGTGTGCTCCTAATCTCAGCTCGTTACCTGTATAAAAAGACACCTGTCCACAGAAGCAATTAATCAGATTCCAAACTCTCCACCATGGCCAAGACCAAAGAGCTCTCCAAGGATGTCAGGGACAAGATTGTAGACCTACACAAGGCTGGAATGGGCTACAAGACCATCGCCAAGCAGCTTGGTGAGAAGGTGAAAACAGTCGGTGCGATTATTCGCAAATGGAAGAAACACAAAAGAACTGTCAATCTCCATCGGCCTGGGGCTCCATGCAAGATCTCACCTCGTGGAGTTGCAGTGATCATACAGGTAACAAACTGAGATTAGGAGCACTCCCTTTAAGAGTGTGCTCCTAATCTCAGCTCGTTATCTGTATAAAAGACACCTGGGAGCCAGAAATCTTTCTGATTGAGAGGGGGTCAAATACTTAATTCCCTCATTAAAATGCAAATCAATTTATAACATTTTTGACATGCGTTTTTCTGGATTTTTTGTTGTTATTCTGTCTCTCACTGTTCAAATAAACCTACCATTAAAATTATAGACTGATCATTTCTTTGTCAGTGGGCAAACGTACCAAATCAGCAGGGGATCAAATAATTTTTTCCCCTCACTGTACACACAATACCCCATAATGACAATATGAAAACATGTTTTTAGAAATGTTTGCAAATGTATTGAAAATGAAATACAGAAATATCTAATTTACATAAGTTTTCACACCCCTGAGTCAGTACTTTCTAGAAGCATATTCAGCAGTGATTACAGCTGAGTCTTTCTGGGTAAGTGGGGTGGCAGGGTGGCAGCGTAGCCTAGTGGTTAGAGTGTTGGACTAGCAACAAAAGGTTGTAAGATCGAATCCCCGAGCCGACAAGGTACAAATCTGTCGTTCTGCCGACAAGGCAGTTAACCCACTGTTCCTAGGCTGTCATTGAAAATAAGAATTTGTTCTTAACTGACTTGCTTAGTTAAATTAAAAAAGTCTAAGAGCTTTCCACACCTGGATTGTGCAACATTTGCCCATTATTAAAGCTAGATCAAATTGGTTGTGCTAAATAACCATTTTCAGATCTTTCCGTAGATTTAAGTCAGAAATGCAACTAAGGAACATTCACTGTCTTCTTGGTAGCAACTCCAGTATAGATTTGGCCTTGTGTTTAAGGTTATTGTCCTGCTGAAAGGTGCATTCATGTCCCAAGTTTCCTCCAGGATGTTTCCTGTGCTTAGCTCCATTATGTTTCTTTTTTATCCTGAAATACTCATCAGTCCTTAACGATTACAACATACCCATAACATGATGCAGCCACCACTATGCTCAAAAATATGGAGAGTGCTACTCAGTAATGTATTGTACTGAGTACAAAAGGACAAAAGTCTTTGCAGTATTATTTTAGTGCCTTGTTGAAAACAGGATGCATGTTTTGGAATATTTTAATTCTGTACATGTTTCCTTCTCACTCTGTCATTTAGGTTAGTATTATGGAGTAACTACAATGTTGTTGATCCATCCTCAGCTTTCTCCAATCACAGCCATTAAACTCTGTAACTGTTTTAAAATCACCATTGGTCTCATGGTGAAATCCCTGAGCAGTTTTCTTCCTCTCCGGCAACTGAGTTAGGAAGGATGCCTGTATCTTTGTGGTGACTGGGTGTATTGATACACCATCCAAAGTGTAATTAACTTCACCAAAGGGATTTTCAATGTCGGCTTTTATTTTTTTATTTGTACCCATCTACCAATTCAGTGCTCGACCGAGGGACCATACAGATAATTGTATGTGTGTGGTACAGAGATGAGTAAGTCGTTTAAAAATCCGTGCAACTTATTATGTGACTTGTAAAGCTAAGTTTTACTCCTGAAATTATTTAGGCTTAACAAAGGGGTTGAATACTTATTGACTCAAGACATTTAATATTTTCATTCGGGAATTTCATTTCTAAAAACATAATTCCACTTTTACATTATTGGTAAACAAAAAGAAATATTGGTGACATAAAATCTAAATTTAATTCATTTTAAATGCAGGCTGTAAAACAAGACAATGTGGAAAAAGTCAAGGGGTGTGAAAACTTTGTGAAGACACTGTATATCAACAGCATATAGCAGTACATCATCTTAACCTTGGCATTCCTACAGTACGTTGGCAGTACATTGGCCTGAATTGATGCATGCTCTCAGCAGGTTTGCAGGCGGTTTCGTTTGACTCTTATGCTCGGGTCCTGGGGATATAATTTGACATTATGAATGCTGCCCCTATCCAGCCAGATCCCCCTCCACTACAGCTCCCACAGGACAACGGCCTCCACTACAGTGTCTCTACTTTCACACACGCACTGTGATTTACTGCTGCCCACGGACTCAACTCTGTAACTGATACTCCCCTGCCTCAATAAAAACGACTGATGGTACAAGAGGTTTGTTCGACGGACCGAAGAAAACAGGTGACGAAAGGGAAGTACACACACACATCAAAACAGTATTCACATAAACCCCTCCACAGTAGGATGAGAATGAGGACCAGGCCAGGCCTGGCGCAGAAGGCTTGGTGTTGGCGACCTGGCAGGGTACAGTCGTGTGCGGGGGCTCCTGGTTCGGATGTTCTCTGGTTACAGGGAGGAGGGGGTCTGCTGAGTCTAACTGGACATGGTTAGTCCATCTCACCCCAGTGATGACGCCAGAGTGTTTGCTTTACTTACGTTATATGGACAAGACGGCTACTGGAAAGCAATATTTATATGACAAGCTTTGAGGAGAGGGGAAGGAAATACACCCTTTATGTGATAAGATCAGAGTTTTGGGCTGGTAGCCGCTCGATAACGTCAGAAAACAAAACAGATGAGTGGCCAACGCCTGTGTGTACAGTCTAGAATGTTCTCACCTTGTTATGTGTACTGACGATTGTATTTCTTTAGCAAAATCTTCCACAGACACCAACGCAGTGTTTTATACTAACAACGGGTAATGTATTACAAATTTATGTCCTGATATCCGTCATTCTTGCAGACTAAAACAAAAAAAGCACCTTTGAATAACCACATTCAAATGAAGGCTGGAATCTTGATCAAGAAAGGATAGTGAATCTAAATTGAAGGATTAACTCTATACTCTACTTCTACAGAAGCTAGTTCCTTCTCCTGTAATCCCACTGGCTCCTTCTTTCCTTCCTGGGGCCTGCAGGCGGACACTGGTGGAGACAAACGTCCCATTTAAAGATCTGTTTGGAGGCAGCGAGCCAGCCCTGCAGTAGCAGCATGAGACTCCCGTCTCCATGGCAAAACAACACAAATGAACCCTGCTCATCGCCTGCCTCCACAGCTACAGGACATCCTTCCACAGGAGGTCATTCCCTTACTCCCCTGCTTCTCATTCCTCATGAAGTACTGTGTGTTGACCTTGCTATCAGTTTCAACCACAGCCTTGCATATGAGGAGTGATGGGCCTTCACGTAGAGCAACTGAGTCCTAACATACCTTACAGTTGGTATCAAAAGGGGATGAATCCAAAGTATAAACACATAAAAATGCTACAAATGGCCTGTATCCTCCTCTCCTCCTCAACAAGCGTGCACCCAGCATAATGGCCTGTATCCTCCTCCTCTCCTCCTCTCTCCTCAACAAGCGTGCACTGAGCATAATGGCCTGTATCCTCCTCCTCTCCTCCTCTCTCCTCGACAAGCATGCACCCAGCATAATGGCCTGTATCCTCCTCCTCTCCTCCTCTCTCCTCGACAAGCATGCACCCAGCATAATGGCCTGTATCCTCCTCCTCCTCTCCTCCTCTCTCCTCGACAAGCATGCACCCAGCATAATGGCCTGTATCCTCCTCCTCTCCTCCTCTCTCCTCGACAAGCATGCACCCAGCATAATGGCCTGTATCCTCCTCCTCTCCTCCTCTCTCCTCGACAAGCATGCACCCAGCATAATGGCCTGTATCCTCCTCCTCTCCTCCTCTCTCCTCGACAAGCATGCACCCAGCATAATGGCCTGTATCCTCCTCCTCTCCTCCTCTCTCCTCGACAAGCATGCACCCAGCATAATGGCCTGTATCCTCCTCCTCTCCTCCTCTCTCCTCGACAAGCATGCACCCAGCATAATGGCCTGTATCCTCCTCCTCTCCTCCTCTCTCCTCGACAAGCATGCACCCAGCATAATGGCCTGTATCCTCCTCCTCTCCTCCTCTCTCCTCGACAAGCATGCACCCAGCATAATGGCCTGTATCCTCCTCCTCTCCTCCTCTCTCCTCGACAAGCATGCACCCAGCATAATGGCCTGTATCCTCCTCCTCTCCTCCTCTCTCCTCGACAAGCGTGCACTGAGCATAATGGCCTGTATCCTCCTCCTCTCCTCCTCTCTCCTCAACAAGCGTGCACCCAGCATAATGGCCTGTATCCTCCTCCTCTCCTCCTCTCTCCTCGACAAGCATGCACCCAGCATAATGGCCTGTATCCTCCTCCTCTCCTCCTCTCTCCTCGACAAGCATGCACCCAGCATAATGGCCTGTATCCTCCTCCTCTCCTCCTCGACAAGCATGCACTGAGCATAATGGCCTGTATCCTCCTCCTCTCCTCTCGACAAGCATGCACCCAGCATAATGGCCTGTATCCTCCTCCTCTCCTCCTCTCTCCTCGACAAGCATGCACTGAGCATAATGGCCTGTATCCTCCTCCTCTCCTCCTCTCCTCTCGACAAGCGTGCACCCAGCATAATGGCCTGTATCCTCCTCCTCTCCTCTCGACAAGTATGCACCCAGCATAATGGCCTGTATCCTCCTCCTCTCCTCCTCTCTCCTCGACAAGCGTGCACTGAGCATAATGGCCTGTATCCTCCTCCTCTCCTCCTCTCCTCTCGACAAGCGTGCACTGAGCATAATGGCCTGTATCCTCCTCCTCTCCTCCTCTCTCCTCGACAAGCACGCACCCAGCATAATGGCCTGTATCCTCCTCCTCTCTCCTCGACAAGCATGCACCCAGCATAATGGCCTGTATCCTCCTCCTCTCCTCCTCTCTCCTCGACAAGCGTGCACTGAGCATAATGGCCTGTATCCTCCTCCTCTCCTCCTCTCCTCTCGACAAGCGTCCACTGAGCATAATGGCCTGTATCCTCCTCCTCTCCTCCTCTCTCCTCGACAAGCATGCACCCAGCATAATGGCCTGTATCCTCCTCCTCTCCTCCTCTCTCCTCGACAAGCATGCACCCAGCATAATGGCCTGTATCCTCCTCCTCTCTCCTCGACAAGCATGCACCCAGCATAATGGCCTGTATCCTCCTCCTCTCCTCCTCTCTCCTCGACAAGCATGCACCCAGCATAATGGCCTGTATCCTCCTCCTCTCCTCCTCTCTCCTCGACAAGCGTGCACCCAGCATAATGGCCTGTATCCTCCTCCTCTCCTCCTCTCTCCTCGACAAGCGTGCACCCAGCATAATGGCCTGTATCCTCCTCCTCTCCTCCTCTCTCCTCGACAAGCGTGCACCCAGCATAATGGCCTGTATCCTCCTCCTCTCCTCCTCTCTCCTCGACAAGCATGCACCCAGCATAATGGCCTGTATCCTCCTCCTCTCTCCTCGACAAGCATGCACTGAGCATAATGGCCTGTATCCTCCTCCTCTCCTCCTCTCTCCTCGACAAGCGTGCACCCAGCATAATGGCCTGTATCCTCCTTCTCTCCTCCTCTCTCCTCGACAAGCGTGCACCCAGCATAATGGCCTGTATCCTCCTCCTCTCTCCTCGACAAGCATGCACTGAGCATAATGGCCTGTATCCTCCTCCTCTCCTCCTCTCTCCTCGACAAGCGTGCACCCAGCATAATGGCCTGTATCCTCCTTCTCTCCTCCTCTCTCCTCGACAAGCGTGCACCCAGCATAATGGCCTGTATCCTCCTTCTCTCCTCCTCTCTCCTCGACAAGCGTGCACCCAGCATAATGGCCTGTATCCTCCTCCTCTCTCCTCGACAAGCATGCACTGAGCATAATGGCCTGTATCCTCCTCCTCTCCTCCTCTCTCCTCGACAAGCGTGCACCCAGCATAATGGCCTGTATCCTCCTCCTCTCTCCTCGACAAGCATGCACTGAGCATAATGTCCTGTATCCTCCTCCTCTCCTCCTCTCTCCTCGACAAGCGTGCACCCAGCATAATGGCCTGTATCCTCCTCCTCTCTCCTCGACAAGCATGCACTGAGCATAATGGCCTGTATCCTCCTCCTCTCCTCCTCTCTCCTCGACAAGCGTGCACCCAGCATAATGGCCTGTATCCTCCTTCTCTCCTCCTCTCTCCTCGACAAGCGTGCACCCAGCATAATGGCCTGTATCCTCCTTCTCTCCTCCTCTCTCCTCGACAAGCGTGCACCCAGCATAATGGCCTGTATCCTCCTCCTCTCCTCCTCTCTCCTCGACAAGCGTGCACTGAGCATAATGGCCTGTATCCTCCTCCTCTCCTCCTCTCTCCTCAACAAGCATGCACCCAGCATAATGGCCTGTATCCTCCTCCTCTCCTCCTCTCTCCTCGACAAGCGTGCACTGAGCATAATGGCCAGTATCCTCCTCCTCTCCTCCTCGACAAGCGTGCACTGAGCATAATGGCCTGTATCCTCCTCCTCTCCTCCTCTCTCCTCGACAAGCGTGCACTGAGCATAATGGCCTGTATCCTCCTCCTCTCCTCCTCTCTCCTCGACAAGCGTGCACTGAGCATAATGGCCTGTATCCTCCTCCTCTCCTCCTCTCTCCTCGACAAGCATGCACTGAGCATAATGGCCTGTATCCTCCTTCTCTCCTCCTCTCTCCTCGACAAGCATGCACTGAGCATAATGGCCTGTATCCTCCTTCTCTCCTCCTCTCTCCTCGACAAGCATGCACCCAGCATAATGGCCTGTATCCTCCTCCTCTCCTCCTCTCTCCTCGACAAGCGTGCACTGAGCATAATGGCCTAAAGGCGGACTTCTCAGCCCTGTGTCTGGAAAATGTCCAATTGTGGCAGAATCTGTGCTATTAGCCATGTCTATGCTACACTCTTGCAGGGCTTTGAAACTGATTATTTGCAGCCAAGAGAGACAAGTAAAAGGCTCAGCTGTGAACATTCCAATCTGGGGTTGATTAGTTCTCCTGGCACAGGACGCAGTGAGACTGACACTGGCAGACTGTGTAAAACAAGCCCTCTCCCCCCAGAGACACCTTACCCATAACAATAGTCAGTGAGTTATAACCAAAGCTTCTGGTAAATATAAAGCACATTGACTGCAGGAGGAAATATTAGTATTTTCCATTATGTTGCCCAGTGAGGCTCAACATCGAACCAAAATGGCTCTGGTTGTAATTCAGTTGCAGCTTTTACAATGTTATACAGAGGACATAAACATCTCACCTTCTGACCAAACGTGAACAATGAGTCCAGAGTATTGGGCCTTTTAAACAGACATCTTAGAGAGTGTCATGCTTAATAAAGGAGACGTGCCAAAAAAGGGTCTGTGGAGAATTATAAAATAGTCATGACTTGAAATGCTTCTAAATAAATAGCTGCCTTCTCTTTGCAGAAATTATTTTCACCTCCACCTTACCGGTCACCCGAGACCCACTGCAATTTGCATACTACCCCAATAGGTCCACAGACGATACAATCGCCATCACACTGCCCTATCCCATCTGGACAAGAGGAATACCTATGTAAGAATGCTGTTCATTGACTACAGCTCAGCATTCAACACCATAGTACCTGCCAAACTCATCATTAAGCTTGAGGCCCTGGGTCTCAACCTCGCCCCGTGCGATTGGGTCCTGGACTTCCTGACGGGCCGCCCCCAGGTGGTGAAGGTAGGAAACAACATCTCCACTTCGCTGATCCTCAACACTGGGGCCCCACAAGGGTGCGTGCTCAGCCCCCTTCTGTACTCCCTGTTCACCCATGACTGCGTGGCCATGCACACCTCCAACTCAATCATCAAGTTTGCAGACAACAACAGTAGTGGGCTTGATCACCAACAACGACGAGACAGCCTACAGGGAGGAGGTGAGGGCACTCGGAGTGTGGTGTCAGGAAAATAACCTCTCACTCAACGTCAACAAAACAAAGGAGATGATCGTGGACTTCAGGAAACAGCAGAGGGAGCACCCCCCTATCCACATTGACGGGACAGCAGTGGAGAAAGTGGAGAGTTCCTCGGCGTACACATAACAGACAAACTGAAATGGTCCACCCACACAGACAATGTGGTGAAGGCCGCAACAGCACCTCTTCAACCTCAGGAGGATGAAGAAATTTGTCTTATCACCTAAAACTCTCACAAACTTCTACAGATGCACAGTTGAGAGCATTCTGTAGAGCTGTATCACTGCCTGGTACGGCAACTGCACCGCCCACAACCGCAGGACCCTCCAGAGGATGGTGAGGTCTGCACAACGCATCACGGGGGCAAACTACCTGCCCTCCAGGTCACCTACAGCACCCGATGTCACAGGAAGGCCAAAAAGATCATCAAGGACAACAACCACCCGAGCCACTGCCTGTTCACCCCGCTATCATCCAGAAGGCGAGGTCAGTACAGGTGCATCAAAGCTGGGACAGAGAGACTGAAAAACAGCTTCTATCTCAAGGCCATCAGACTGTTAAACAGCCATCACTAACACAGAGAGGCAGCTGTCTACATACAGACTTGATATCATTGGCCACTCTAACAAATGGATCACTAGTCACTTTAATAATGATGTTTACGTATCTTGCCCTACTCATCCCAGATGTTTATACTGTATTTTATACCATCTACTGCATCTCGTCTATGCCGGTCGGTCATGGCCCATCTATTTACATATTCTTATTCCATCCCTTTACTTAGATGTGTGTGTATTAGATAGTTGTTGTGGAATTGTTAGACTACTTGTTAGATATTGCTGCACTGTCGGAACTAAAAGCACAAGTATTTCACTACACTCACATTAACATCTACTAACCATGTGTGTGTGACCAATAACATTTTATTTGAATTTATTTCATATTCAGGGGTGTGATTGAGTGGGTGAGAGCCTACAAGAGTAAGTCTTGTTTTACAGTTTCAAACCATACATTTTCAGTCCTTCCTCTTAACCACTAAGGTCGATGTCCGATAGTTCCTCAACTTATTTGAAAAATCTTTCCAGTTCTCCCTTTTCATAAACACTCAGCGTGAAAGGGAAAAATGTAATGCTCTGATCCAGTGGAAACATCATAAAATAGGCCTACCTGATTACTTATCAGTGATTGACTTGGACTGAGATAAGTTCTGGTACCCATTTTGGGTGCTGGTACTGTTTACATGTAGGTACAGGAGCTCCACAACACTTGAGGTAATATCCTATAAGAGGAACAGCAGCTCAATCAGTATAAAATTTGAGTTGCCAGTACTCCGTTCTGGTGAGCTCCTGCCCAAGTCAAGCTCTACTTCTTATCCCTTGTGCAAATAGCCTACAGTTGTGTCTGTCCTGAGCTCATTGGCGCGGGAAACTCAGAGGGACCAGAATATTTAGAAGATGTTGCAAGTTTGCTAGAGCGAGCTTCGGGCTTGACCCAGAATGGTTGGATCACGTTACGTTTTTTTCTTCTTCTGGTTATCTTGATCTCTGGCTCCCTCGAGTCATTTGTGTCTTAATTCCTCAAACAGTAAGCATAAAGCGTCAGACAAGCTCAATGCATATAGATGATTTTATTAAAACACATAGGCTGTGTCTATATATGGAAAAATACACGTTTAGAAATTTTGACCAATCGATTTGTGGAAAGAACAGATGACTTTCGATCGAGTAATATGTTTTTTTTTTTGTCAGGGACAGCCCTAGTATGATGTTGTCGTTTGTATGTGTATGTTTTGTATTGTTTATAAATGGTCAAATCTAAAATCGGTTGCGTCCATTTCTGCGGAAACTGGACTCTTAATAACGTAATGAAACTTTGTTGCTCTTTGCTGAAAGAAGCAATGTGTTGGAGCAAATAAGTCTTCAGTTGCCTAGGCAATGCCCCCCTCACTGTAGCAGCACACACAGAAATATAATGAATAGAACGGTCTTGGAACCTCTAAACCTGGCAATATGACTGGTAAACTCATGGGTACACTCGCAATGGCTGCCTGGTATTGTGATGCAATCATTTCCATGGTAATGTAGAATGTTCATTCAAATTATGATGTGGCTCATGGAATGTATTTGTTGAAATGTCAGTTGAATGGAATCAACAAATCACAGCACATATTAATGGGTACACTTCCTGCTTTTACTTCCTGCTTTACTTCTCGCAACGGCTGCCAGTCCATCCATTATGCCATAATTGACTTGAATGGGGACACCTGTTGTATTCATTCTATTTCCATGAATGTATACAGCAGATGCAGTCAGGAGCGGAGGAAAGGAGAAAATGTGCGTCTGAAAAACCAGTTATTATGGTGAACACTGTCCTTTGGCTGGCCAATTAGTCATCCGAAATTCCATGCCTGTCACAGCCCTAGGCGTTATATCAATCCCCATCAGGCTAAAGGACACTGGGAGGTTTCCACGGTGTGGGTTAGCATGCTTGTGTGTTTCAGAGAGGCCTCTCTTCCAGCTCAGGATTCTGTAGTCCCTGTGATCGGTCACTCTGGCCTAGATGACTGACAGCTCCTGGTATATATATACATGTTGTAAAGACGCATGCATGCTTGTGTGCCTGTGTTTATATGTGTCTGACTGAGGGAGCTTCAGTTGATTTTCCATAGCTAAGGTCAGCAGGAAGCCCCCATACAGGGGTTAACACCCGATAGGACTTGGAGCCAGTCCCTGTATTGCTAATCACTATCTCTAAACTCAACCTAGTGACCCTGGCGGCCAGAACGCTCTTGATCACATATCCCAATGTAAATCTCCCTCGGATCAAACAACAGCCTAAACCAAAACATATGTAGCCCAGGACAAGATGAGTCTGAGGTTCTCATGTATACATGCCAGCGTGTCTATAGACTGATCCAGTAGCCATGGGTTGTCAGGACTCTCACCCCATTCATGTACATGAAAATAAAGGAGTGTAGATTTATATTTTCAAGGCTGACTAAAACATACATATTAAGGTATCAATCAATAGAGTTGGGGGTTATGTGTGTGTGTGTGTGTGTGTGTGTGTGTGTGTGTGTGTGTGTGTGTGTGTGTGTGTGTATACACACACACACACACACACACACACACACACACACACACACACACACACACACACACACATATATATATATATATATGTGTTTGCGCACGTGTGTCTAAAGTACTCTGTGGGAGGGGGGGCACCATGTCATATCAGACAACAGCAACTACATCAGATACTGTATTGATAGCACAGATTTAAAAGACACCCCCCCCCACCCAAGAAAAATGTAACAGCACTCAAGCCAGTGAACTTTTATCACTTTTTAAGTGTGACGGTCAAGTGTGAGCTGGTTTAGGTTCAGAGTAAAGCACTGATGTTTTCATATTGTTTACACTGTAGTAATTAAGGATAATATGAGGAGGGTGCATCCAGGGGGGGATGTGGGTTACGAAATATTCCACAGAGGTCAAAAGCTAATGGGAAAGCCTCATTTATTTTACTCCAACCGAACATCAAATGTAATTTAACCTGGTTGCACTGACACACAAGGTCACACAAAACTAGCCTGTCTCATCAAATCGTCAGCCTCCTCGTCCAAGGAAAGTATTTTCTGCTCACGATGGTCTTCCTTTAAGAGAGGAAAGGCTCACACATACTAATCAATATAGCGTCACAATATTCAGGACACAAAATGGAAATTGAGACAGGACAAACGAGTCGGCAACCTCCTCCCTTTCCGCAGCAGAGAAAGAACTAGGTCCAGTTCTATTGATGCAAAATCCAGATGAATCCACTTATTAGTCGGACCTTGCGTAACGCATTGTCCCACATGTTTTAGTAGCTATGCAAAGACATCCACTTCCACACACTGTAATGACCGAGGACAGGGGCCAAGTAGTAAAAAAAACAAGCTCAGACAATTGGCCCGGCCATCATATCACAGGAACAAGGAGAGACAGGAGTGAGGGAGGGAGAGAAAGGGGAGGGGAAGATAGGAAGGAGAGAAAGGGAGAGGGGGAGGGAGGGAGGGAGGGAGGGAGGGAAAGGGGAGATGAGAAGGGAGGGGTGGGAGGAGAACAAGAGGGGGAGGGAAAGGTGGGAAGGAGAAAGAGAGAGAGGGAAGGAGGGAGACATGGATGCACATGTACACACACACACAAACACACACACCCAAGAGTACCCTCGCTCTCTCCCAGACTCACAGAGCAGACAATGCTGTCGGTGGCGGTCTTGTGTTGCCTGGCTGAAATAGTTGTGGAAATTGTGAGAAGCGCGACGGGCATTTCCAAACCACATGATCAGAGCATCCCTGCCAATGGAAACTAAGAGCAGGGAATGAAACCTCATGTGAGACATTATGGGCCATCGGTGCGGAGTGGCGCTGCTCAGTCACAGAGACAAGGCCTACTGATAGAGGACGGGGTGGCACTGCAGGGTTCTGTAGGGTTCTGCCAACACTCAACACATACCGAAAGTATACAGTACTCACCCCAAACAAAAGCAGCGGGATCGTATTGTGCAATCGGAGGGGTCCAGTAAATAATTTTGCAACTATTTGAAGTCTTTAGAACATGTATACAGTTGATTCCTGTTGAAGTGAACACTGGAGAAATTCCAACTCAGTACACTTAAGTTCACCAGTCCCAATTCAAATAAATGATTTGAACGAACCCTGTGTATGTTCAAAATGCATTTAGGCCTGCTAGACAGTCCCAAGCTATTGAGTAAGGAGTATACAGTATTCCAGCAATCGTTAGAATGATTATTACTAAACATAATAGAGACTTCGGCCTTCATGTGAAGAGATGCATCTGCCTGGAAATTAGACAGCAGTATCAAACATTCCTATGTACTACACAAGACATAACATTTCCCTCTCATATGTATATACTGTATTTTATACCATCTATTGCATCTTACCTATGCCGCTCTGTCATCGCTCATCCATATATTTATATGTACATATTCTCATTCATCCCTTTAGATTTGTGTGTATTAGGTAGTTGTTGTGGAATTGTTAGATTACTTGTTAGATATTACTGCACTGTCGGAAACTACAAGAACAAGCATTTCGCTACACTCGCAATAACATCTGCTAACCATGTGTACGTGACCAATAAAATTTGATTTGATGATTTGATTCCCAATGCGTTGGTAGGAGAAGAAAAGTGGATTGCGCCATGTCAGAGGCCAGAAGAGGGGGAGGAGAGGAGGGAGTATGGTACTCACAAAAAAGTTATCCATCCTGTTGCAGGGCAGGCTGGGATTAAAATGTTGTTACCCCCATACCTGGAGAGGTCTAGAGATAGTGGGAACAACCACCAGAGCTGCCTGGAGTAGGTCGCTTCAGGACAATCATTCCCACCCTCCACGAGGTCTCTAGTCCAGAGGTCGGTCCCGGAGCTCCTAAACGAAAGAACAGAACCAGGCTGTCTCAATGGATAGTTGCAGGGGTAATTTCCTCTAATACAACCATTTCGTACCGTATAATAGAATACACAGATCACATTGGGTGTATTCCTTAGTTGGATTCAGTTGCAAAACGTTTTGTGCCGCAACGGAAACCGTTTACTCTTGAAACGGGGGCGGGACCTACCTGAATTTGTCCAATATAAACTCTGTTTTTCATTGCTAAATGTTTTACGTTTGAAGTAAATGGTTTCTGTTGCAAAACATTTGATAAAAAAACAGACAAAACGTTTAGAGACGGAATCCGACTAATGAAATCATGCCAGGGCTTTATAATGTGACTGATGACAGCAGGGGAGAGTTCCATGACAGGACTTGTCTTTATGGTTTTGTTAATCTACTACAAAGGTCATCCCTTTGGTTAGGCCAGCAGATGTGTCAAGACATGTTCTCATAAAATTCTAAAGAAGAGCCAGACTCATTCCTAGGCCTGAAGTAGCCTACCTTCCACCCAGAACACATGTCCTTAGTGATGAAATATCATAAAATGTTCCACTGTTTTGTGATATGATCTATTCTATCAACTCTTAGGTCAAACACTTTGGCGGGGGCATAAGCCCCCTCTTCTGGACATTGTTGGAACACTTATTTCCACTGAAAATAACAATTCCATTCTAATTTTATCATGTCAATTTATGGTCAGTATCGTGGTATGGTAATTTGGCTAATTCGTGTTTGAAGCCAGTTAAGATGTTTAACTGACATTTAATTGTAATTCAATTTCCAAATGAATTAAAGTTTTTCAATTGCAAACGAATCATCAGACGTCTAAGTGACTGAAGTCCCTTTGTGACGCGGTGAATAAAGAACGTTGTTTGCGTTCCTTCCGGACTGCGAACACAGGTCTACAAACACGCTCCCCAAAAGGTTGGCTTTTCCTACACTTTCTTATTTTAGTTCGTCTTCTATTTTAATTTTCACCTGATGTAATTTCTGTTCTGCGTGTTCTTCACAGTTGTTGTGTATTTCCAGCAGGTGTCATCGGGGATGAGGACAGACATGTGAAAGGCGTGCTGTAAGGTCATGTTTTGGAAGAACGGGTAACTGCAGCCCGCAATTCGGGCGTTCCTACATGTGGGTATTCCCCATCCCATTGGTTCCAGCATGACACCCCATATTGAACTAATATTGATAGCCATATAGATGTCACATTGATACATACAGTCTAATCAATGGGGAGGGTATGAAGGGCAACAACACAGTGCCCTCCATTGGCGTGGGAAGAAGCTCGTATCAGGGTGACAACCACGAGTCACCACAAATGTGGTGGAACAATTTCATAAATGCCGACAGACAATTTGTTTGTTCGACATGGTGGGATCATTTTATGTTGGTAAAGTTAATTTTCCGAGAAATAGCAGCGGAAACACATTTGTGCAAATATTGAGATAATAACCATCATATAGAAGTAATCTTGGTGACACGGTGTGTGGTCGTCCCACTACGACTCAGGAAACCATGGCGTTTATTAGGCTCCAGATGAAATACATTCTGATGAATTTCACAGGGTGGTGAAAGAGCACGGTGATGAGCTCGATGCTCCTTTCCAATAAATATTGAGGGTCTTATTCTGGTGACATGATGATCGATATGTGACTGCCGTTTGACAAATACAAATATTCTCGCTGTTATCCATGATAATGTCATCACTAGGCTACCCGCACTGTATCTGAGAGTTGTTGGCTAGAGCTCAATGTGTCAACACCAGAGTGTGTTAAAACTATCGGTATAGTTTGAAAATGTAATGGAAACACTGAACTTAAGATTTAAATTCGGTACATATAACTTAAGTGAAAAAATACATTTTGTGCGCACTGATTGTTACCCTTTGGGAAAATGTGCATATTTTCAACATGCGGAATTTAGAATATTTGCATCAAAATCTGGTCGTCAATTGGATGGAAAGATAGGTAGTCACAATAAACTCGCGCATACATTCAAGGATATATATAGAAACCCTGGATTGCTGAAGCTATGTTTTGGCCACGGAGAGGCTTTGAAGCCACCGGTCGGCCATATTGGCACTCCTCAGAAAAGCAATACTCCATATGAATTGTACAATATTTCATCAAAATGTTTCATGAACAAATTTAGATGTATTTTGTTGTTGTAGTGGGGACAGTAACATTCGTACTTTCGAAAAATGATACTAAGGGAAATAAAAAAGGTTATTTGTATGTTTAGCTCACATAATATAATGTAAAAGTATGCGTTAAGGTGTCTGTAATAGAATAGACATAGCAACAACAAAAAAGACAGTAAATGCATTTCTATAATTCAATTATTTATTTTTTACATCGGTGGGGTAGTGCCAAGATGGAGGTGCGGTGGCTTCAAAATAGCACCCCAGAAGTCATCTGGTGTATTTATAAATCATTGCATACAACACATAAAAACAGTACATCCATGAGTAGGCCTATTTTTATTTATTTTTTATAAAAAAATGAACAAATCGTCAGTTTTAACTTTTTTAAATTAGTTGTGTAAAACGACAGACATCCCTCTTGCTTTAAAACAAAGTACAAACTCTTGTGGTATGGTAGCTCAAATGTTTGGTATTTGCATGGTAAGAAACGGCAGATAACACAGCTCAATCAAAACCATCTAACCTATAGCAGAACGCTTTTGACACGCCCGCTCCTTTCCTTTCCACGCGCCCGCTCCTTTCCACGCGCCCGCTCCTTTGCTTTCCACGCGCCCGCTCCTTTCCTTTCCACGCGCCCGCTCGCCGGTCGCCATATTGAGATGCAGCTACCCCCTGCTCATCTTTTAGCCAGGTGCATCAAATTATGCTGATTTGAGGATGCAAGAAAAAAATACCACCTTTTATAACTGTATATGCCTATTGGATCGATAGGCTACACAATTATTTGTCCACAAATAATTATTCACCAATGTAATCATGTTGCAAGACTCATATTTGAAATATATTTGAAATGTAACAAGACTCCTTTCTACTTGAGTCTTGATTTAGCTAACATCATTGACACAAATGTAGCCTGCCCTGGGCATTAGAGAGAAATGGAGCAATTCCAACGTGTATGTTTATGACGCGTTCACCATACACACCTTCCTTTGTGTAACAGTTGAAGCAGCCTACCGTCCTCCACTGTCCTCATGGCTGAAGAGATCAGGAAAATAGGTGCTCTGCTAGATCAGCCTCTGAGTGAGAAAGACCAAGAACTCATCACTTACGTCAAGCACAAGTTTTCCACCGACTTCAAAAAAGGTGAGCGAGTGACCCTACTAGGCTACTGTACAACGTCACCTTACTTCATCAAAAGCCACTGGAGTGAGTGGATGAAATGTAATGCAATGAATCACTACCGGCTGCTACCACACTTTGCTTTGTGTTTTCCAAGACTACAGTTACTTCTCTGAGAAGGTTGTTACTCGCAGTGACACAAAGTATGGCCTCATACAAAATGGCCAGGCCAGGAAGAACTATTACAGGAGACAGGAGCTGCTCAGCAAAGGCTTTTTCTCCCCTGTCAACAAGTATGAAACATAATACACTGAGTATACAAAACATTAAGAACACCTTGGTATCCATGATGTCTGTGTGTATATACACTCTAAACTTAAAGCATTGCCTTGTCCCTTGGATAGACCATACAAAACAGTGGGAATGCTTTACTCTGACAACGTTGATCTCTTCTCAACCTGGCTCACATCAGAGGACCAAAAGTCACTGAAGGTGACACACATCTCAATGTGTTTTGTATAGTTGTTTAACATGGCTGGTTCTCACTCTGAGTCATATTATGACAGACACAGTGGGACAAGAAGTTTGGAAAAAAGACAGTGATCTCCAGCAAATTCACTCAGGAGAAGACTAAAAAGGTGAGGGGGGGAGAGAGGGAACTTATCGTATAATTACGACCAAACATAATTCATTATCATGCAGTAAATCATTATTCCTTATCACATTCATTGATTTTGAATTGTATATATTTCAACTGTCCCCCCAAAAATATCTATATTATTTCCCCCCAGGAGGAGAACGTCAGAGCCCCTCCAGTGGAGAACCTGAATGGTTTCCTCCAGCTGAAGCAGTACATGAGAGAGATGGTCTCCATCAGACGTGCTCTCCACACTGGACGCCCCCTCATATATTGCCTCAGGGACCAGGTAAAGCACTGTGGGGAAAACAGAACTCAGGAGAAACCCAGTAAAAAAAAATGTTTTAACTTCAAAATCAGTTTTTGTTTAGTAGACAGCCTGATTGTACTTCGGATGTGTGTACTTAACGGCACATGTGGGCTTCCGGCGATGCTGTTTTGATATAATTTCAGCCTTAGGGTTCTATTCATACTTCTATTCATACAGGATGTTGGTCCGTCTCGCTGTAACATGAAGAATTCATGATGTCTCCTCTATTTTCTCATTGTAAAGGATAAACCGTTACTGCTAATGAAGAAACCTGTGCCTCCCAAGACACCATGTGACCGAGCCATATCAGGTTGGTCCCCTAAAGCACAATGCAGAATGAATTACAATGCTCTACTACGGAGACATTCTACTATGCTGACCACAGATCCTTCTGTCTCCTCAGCTGATAAAGAGACTATAGCACCACTGTCCATGTCCATGAACCAACAGGCACTGGACCCAGAGGAAGAGGAGAACCTACAGTATGTTGTGTACTGTCTATTTATGTGACTTGTAAATCCAGTTTTAATTCACACCCAATACTACTACAAAACATAGATTGCTGTAGTTGTATCAATCATTACTCCCATACGATGCTAGATTACTTATTGATAAAGTTTTGTCTGCCACTTGCTATAGGCCTTTGTATTTCCTGCTCTCTTCCTAGGAGGATACAGTACAGGAAGCAGAAGCTGTTCTTAGAGAAACTCCAGTGGATTTACATGGTCCTGTGTGGCATCTCTCACATGCGAAACAGAGACCTGAAGACACTGGTGAGCCTAAGCTAGTGCAGTTGTAACCGATGTGAAATGGCTAGTTAGTTAGCGGTGGTGCGCGCTAATAGCGTTTCAATCGGTGACGTCACTCGCTCTGAGACCTGAAGTGGTTGTTCCCCTTGCGTTGCAAGGGCCGCGGCTTTTGTGGCGCGATGGGTAACGATGCTTCGTGGGTGTCAGTTGTTGATGTGTGCAGAGGGTCCCTGGTTCGAGCCCGGGTTGGGGCGAAGAGAGGGACGGAACCTACACTGTTACCGTGACCCGGATCATTGGTTGCTGCGGAAAAGGAGGAGGTCAAAGGGGGGGTGAGTGTAACCGATGTGAAATGGCTAGTTAGTTAGCGGTGGTGCGCGCTAATAGCGTTTCAATCAGTGACGTCACTCGCTCTGAGACTTGAAGTAGGGTTTCCCCTTGCGTTGCAAGGGCCGCGGCTTTTGTGGCGCGATGGGTAACGATGCTTCGTGGGTGTCAGTTGTTGATGTGTGCAGAGGGTCCCTGGTTCGAGCCCAGGTTGGGACGAAGAGAGGGACGGAACCTACACTGTTACACAGTCATACGTCATATTGCAGAGTCTACCGGACTACCTCTGGGATGTGTTAGGAAGGCATTTAATAGTAACAGAACCTTCCAGGTTCCTCTCAACAGCAGCTATGTGAACATCATCATGAAGGACACAGAGAAGACCAACATCCTGTTGAAGCAGTCGCACAGCTACAACCCTCCGTTGAATTACACCAGGCAGCTGGTGTCCCTGGCCCCCGAGGACTGTCACAGCATCAGCCGTGACGTGTGGGACACCTTTATCAGCCACCAGGACACCACAGGTGACAATATGACCTAGTCGATTGGAACAATCTATTGAGTGTCACCTGAATTGCAATTTTCAATTATCAAACAAACAATGACGCGACTGTCTCGCCCCAATGACGCGACTGTCTCGCCCCAATGACGCGACTGTCTCACCCCAATGACGCGACTGTCTCACCCAATGAAGCGACTGTCTCACCCAATGACGCGACTGTCTCACCCCAATGACGCGACTGTCTCACCCCAATGACGCGACTGTCTCACCCCAATGACGCGACTGTCTCACCCCAATGACGCGACTGTCTCCCCCCAATGACGCGACTGTCTCACCCCAATGACGCGACTGTCTCACCCCATGACGCGACTGTCTCACCCCATGATGCGACTGTCTCACCCCATGATGCGACTGTCTCTCCTGTGAATCTCAGAGCCCTCGAAGTTAACCACCATCCGAACCGCAGGGTAAGAAAATGAACAATAAAAACACATTACAGATCTGTTCTCCCATACAGTAATACGTTGCTTGTCTATAATCATAGATATAAAGCTCTGCAGTCGGGGCCCAGGCGCAAGGTTGGCCAGAGAGAGCCAGACGGAGATGGATACATGCCCCCATGGCTGCTACTGCTGCTGGATGAGAACAGTCAGTCTACACAATATTACACACACACAGGACTGAGAGTAGAGATCACACACTCAAGCAGACCCAAGTATATACACACACACACACACAACGACGATGATGCCATCCATGTCCCATGTTGTTCCCACTTAGACACATTGTGGCTCTGTAAAACTCCATTATGTGATTGTTTCCCTATACTATACTAAGGCTAAGGAAATACAGAAAGCCAACACTTTCAATATTAAGACTGCAAGCACAGCGCCACTGGGCGCATTGCTGGTTGTGGGTTTTGGACTCTGCCACAGCAGGAATTCCTGAAGGATTGTGGGATTGTATACCTCACCAACTACATTCCACCCTTGGCCAGGCTGTGTTCATGTGTTGCCATTAAACACATCACTTCAGTACAAATCCTTTGAAATACCAAAATGACATGTTGTCTTAGGAATGGCAATGAATTCTACATTAGATAAATACATTCACAGTTGTGTATACAGTATCCCTCTCATTTTTGCTTCTATACTACCTTTTCCGACAGCGTCCCTAGAGAAGAAAACAGTAAAGTGAGTTTAAAACAAAAACTAAATGTATTGATTTCCTATACGTAAAATGTATATTTTCTTTGCGTAGTTGAGATGTAAAGATAAAACTAGTCGTTTTCATTCCCTCACCTAGGCCTGGTGTAGACCAGTCAGGCATGCTGGAGAGAGCCAAGGCCCAATACCGGGATGTGAAGAAGGTTCTGAACGTCCCGATGGAGTCCGTAGTGTTTCAAAAGAGAAAGTGAGGAGGACACTGTTAATCTACAGTACATGTCGCAGTCAGGCAGAGTTTTTATAGAGGATCGTTTGTTCTGGATGATCTACCTGTTATTTAAGCAATAAGGCATGAGGAGGTGTGATATGTGGCCAATATACCACAGCTAAGGTCTGTTCTTATGAACGACACAACGCGGAGTGCCTGGACACAGCCCTGGTGTATTGGCCATATATCACAACCCCCCCCCCCCCCCCCCCCCCCCCCCCCCCCCCCCCGAGGTGCCTTGTTGCTATTATACACTGGTTACCAACGTAATTAGAGCAGTAAAAAGACATGTTTTGTCATACCCGTGGTATATGGTCTGAAATACCACGGCTGTCAGCCAATCAGCTTTTAGGGCTCGAACCACCCAGTTTATAATATACTAATATATGCCATTTAGCAGACGTTTTTATCTTAAGCAATTTACAGTCATGCATACATTTTACGTATGGGTGGCCCCAGCGGGAATCGAACCCGCCACACAGGAACACGCCTGTTGAAGTAAATCATTAGAGGCGCAATCTGTAGGTTCTCTGTCCCATATGGCAATAACAGGAAGTACAAACACAATCAACCTGAAATTACAAAAAAGTTGGATTTTGGCCAAGATGCACTTGCAAACCTCCCTTCACCTCACAAAACATGGATTTAAATTTCATGATCAAAAATTGTTACTTTGTCATCAAGATGTCCTACAGAGACTCATTCTAGTCCCATTCTCTGTCCTCAGAAACCGAGAGGAGAGGATGAGAACTCTTTTCAATGCTCTAATGGCCTCAAAGACCAACGCTGGTCTGTCCTCACTCCTTACCTCTCTGAAGAGTGAGATGAAGGAGCCCAAATCCACCACAGGTCTCTGGTAGGCCCCTTCTCACCTCTCTCATATAAACATCATGTGGTGGAACTCAATACTTTCAAGTGGCTTGAAACGCTTTCCTTCATCCTCAGTTCATGTTAGAAAGTTGGAACAGAATCAGAAATGTAAAATAATAAAATGTTAATCATACGAACAGGTTTGCGACACTGCAGAGTGATGCCACAGAATTGTCCGGAGACAGAGACTCCAAATACAACAGCATACTGCAGAAGATCTCAGAGTTTCAAAGCTTCTCCAACAAAAAGCTCCCCTACTCCAAGGTATAGAATGTGACAGAATGCTCAGATAGAAATGCAGTGTAGAACTGACCTTTGTCACAGAGAATAGGCGATCGTGTCAGATCTATGCGTGGCAGTTCTATCTGCAGCATTCTGAAAGGTTCACCCGTCCTAGAAGACACAGAAATATACTCAACCTGGACCGTACTCATTAGGGCACACTAGCAAAACGTTCTGTTACGGAATCTAAAAAAACAAGCGGTTCTTACTGGACAAGATGAACCCTGTATGAGTACTGTTTTCTTCTGTTTGATGCCTAATGGACATGACCCTGTCTCTCTCTGAAGGAGAAGTTCTGTCTCCTGGTCCTCTCCATGTCACCCAATCAGCTGCTTCGACCGGCCATGCAGGAAGCACTGCTCTTCCTCACGGAGAACGTGCTGCTGTTGTTGCCGCGGCAACTCAAACAGTGGTACCAGTACCTGAAGCTCCCATTCCCCACAACGGCAACCGCCTCCTAAAAAAGAAAAGGGATCCGCCTACCTACACTGATGCTCTGTGTTCTTCACTACCTGTCTACAAATGTGGGCCTGGGACTTACAGGCCTGAGTTGAGTCTGAAATGGTTCTTTATCCTCAACATAGCTCCCTATTTTGGGGAATATAGTCATTTCAGACAGCCCTGGATTCTTGGTGGGATAGCCAATGTTGGGGGCTCAGGTAAAGACAATCTGTTCACTGGTTGAGCCATTAAAACGTTAAAAAAATATTTGTTTTTCTCTAAACTGATTTTTTGGTAATGTTTTTGAATGTTAAGCTATTGGGTTGTGAAGCCCCATCTTTTATATATATATATATATAGAGAGAGAACTAGCCCATTTCCTCAGGCTACAGACCGTGAAAGTGGAACATAAATATTTAAGTATCTAGCAGAACATGGTAATAACCACAGAACCACTGGTATGTCTTCATCTACAATACTTCATAATCCCCTCAGGTTTAGCTGCTCTTACGCACGCACGCACACACGCACACACGCACGCACGCACACACACACACACGGAGCTTTCAGCTAGTGCCTCACTACCTGACCATCTGAGTGTCACAGTGACGAGAGAGAGATGGTGGTGAGGAGAGCTGGAGGTTGGAGAGAGTGAGTGTGGAGAGGTTGGGTAGAGAGAGAGAGAGGTTGGAGAGAGGGTAGAGAGGTTGGAGGGAGAGGAGAGGGAGAGAGGGTTGAGAAACAGCGTGAGGGTGGAGAGAGAGAGGTTGGGGAGAGGTGGGAGAGGAGAGGGAGGGTTGAGAAACAGCGTGAGGGTGCAGAGAGAGAGGTTGGGGAGAGGTGGGGGAGGAGAGGGAGGGTTGAGAAACAGCGTGAGGGTGGAGAGAGAGAGGTTGGGGAGAGGTGGGAGAGGAGAGGGAGGGTTGAGAAACAGCGTGAGGGTGCAGAGAGAGAGGTTGGGGAGAGGAGAGGGAGAGAGCGGGAGAGGAGCGAGAGGGTTGAGAAACAGCGTGAGGGTGCAGAGAGGTTGTGATTCCCCTACAGAGAACCATGGCATTGTTCTATATCCTCCTCTCCTGCTTTATCAAAATGTTTTAATATCCACATCAATCTGGGCTAGTTTCATCCTGTCATGGTGTTAGTGGATCGACTTTAATATGGAGATAATAATCTCCCATGGAGAGAGAGAGAGAGCGATTGGTAGAGAAAAAGGGACAGAGAGGGGCAAGAAAGTCCATCACAAAACTTTGCAAGCTGCAAAAAGAAATCATGTTTTTGATTGCTCTAGCCCCCCTTGAAGTCATTATAAAGTACCACAGCCATTTTATTGAGTTTACAGCTGGTTTTCTCATGCATTGCACACACACTTGCCTCTGAGCTCTACTGTCTGCTTGATGTTGTTTGGTGGAACAGCGGTTGTGGGCCTTAATTAATTCCTTTTGCTTCTTTCCGGTCGCATATTCTTCTGAGTTAAATGTGAGGGTTATCTGAGGTGAAACAAGAGAAGACAACTTTCATAAGAGATAGAATTAAGCAGGCCAAAACTGTTCCGCTTACACAGAGTCCATTGCTTACAGATGTCTGATTGAGCACCTGATTAGATGTAAAGAAGGAAAATCAGAGGACTCGTAGCCGTAAATACCAATAGTTGTGCATTATGTTAGTAGTGGGTGTTGAGAGGACAGGCAGTTTCTGTTCCGGTCACTAGGTGGCAGCAGAGGGCCTCGGTCAGTGTCTCCATAAAGATGGTCTTACTGCTGTCAGGAGGTTAAAAACATCAAATGGAAAACCAAATCAGCTGTGAAATGTGTACAGTACCAGTCAAAAGTTTGTTCACACCTACTCATTCTAGGGTTTTTCTGTATTTTTACTGTTTTCTACATTGTCGAATAATAGTGAAGACATCAAATCTATGAAATAACACATATGGAATCATGTAGTAACCAAAAAAAGTGTTAAACCAATCAAAATATATTTTATATTTGAGATTCTTCAAAGTAGCCACCCTTTGCCTTGATGACAGCTTTGCACACTCTTGGCATTCTCTCAACCTGCTTCATGAAGTAGTCACCTGGAATGCATTTCAATTAACAGGTGTGCCTTGTTAAGTTACTTTGTGGAATTTCTTTCCTTAATGCGTTTGAGGAAATCCGTGGTGTTGTGACAAGGTAGGGTGGTATACAGAAGATAGCCCTATTTGGTAAAAGACCAAGTTCATATTATGGCAAGAACAGCTCAAATAAGCAGAGAAAAGACAGTGTATCATTAGTCCATCAAGACATGAAGGTCAGTCAATACGGAACATGGAGGGAGAGGAGGAGGATGAAAGTGGGAGTGGTAGAATCACTACAGGTCATACTCTGCTAGCGGAGCAGCACATTGCAACTCGTCAGAGCAAACCACTTCCTACACACTCAGATGGCCCAAATATGCCACACACACACACACAAAAGACCGCTCTCCCGGGTCCTGGTCAGTTCCTGCATTGCATGATGGGAATATTTGTGTATGTATGTGTAACTACTGATGTCTGAAAACTAATAATATGCATCATGGTAATTCCTAGATTTCCAGGCTGTGATGCAGCGATAAGGCTGTGATGCAGCGATAAGGCAGTGATAAGGCTGTGATGCAACGATAAGGCTGTAAGGCAGCGATAAGGCAGTGATGCAACGATAAGGCAGTGATGCAACGATAAGGCAGTGATGCAGCGATAAGGCAGTGATGCAACGATAAGGCTGTGATGCAGCGATAAGGCTGTGATGCAGCGATAAGGCAGTGATGCAGCGATAAGGCAGTGATGCAACGATAAGGCTGTGATAAGGCTGTGATGCAGCGATAAGGCTGTGATGCAGCGATAAGGCTGTGATGCAGCGATAAGGCTGTGATGCAGCGATAAGGCTGTGATGCAGCGATAAGGCTGTGATGCAGCGATAAGGCTGTGATGCAGCGATAAGGCTGTGATGCAGCGATAAGGCTGTGATGCAGCGATAAGGCTGTGATGCAGCGATAAGGCTGTGATGCAGCGATAAGGCTGTGATGCAGCGATAAGGCTGTGATGTAGTGAAGAAAGGAAACCCATGACAAGGTGTAGGTTGGTATTATTTTTTTTAATCCTTAGAAACTGCAGCATCGGACATGTTCTGAAGCGGTAAACCATGTTGTTGAACACCAGGATGATGGGGTCAGAACAAGACATTTCCCCCAAGCAACACGCACACACACTTTCTCTTACTAGTAACACACACACACACACACACTAGCAGTGCAAAGTTCTGGAGCGGAGAGATCAAACAGTAGAACACTGACACAGAGCCAGGCTAAGGAATTAAGGGGGACTCCATTCACAGCCTTTCCATATACAGCAAACTAAGAGGACAGATATTACTGACACCCTCCCTCCCTCCCTCCACATCAACCCAACTCCCAAACCACAACTGTCATTTTCTGATATATAGAAAATAGATAAATATATTCCTACAATACATTCTCTAGTTTAAGACTGATCAATATGAGCCTGTTGGTTCAATATATACCAAAAGGTCCATGCATCCACGATATACATACAGTACAATAAACAGTCAACAAATGTCAATACAGCATCAAGATGGACATTACCTTCAGCAATTATATTAACTGTACCAGCACTTACAAACCTGTTGAGGGAGGGTTCCTGTGTGTGTGTGTGTGTTGCCCTTTTCAGCAGTCACTACCTCTGGCCTGTGCCAGGAAAACGAAGGTGCCGGGAGTCTGGGACTATTGGGCCAAATAACTGCCACTCCAGCCTGTAGTCAGAGAAACAGACACTAGGGCAAGGAGTAGGGTTCAGCGTTTCCCCAGTGTGAAGGGTAAACAGTCACCCAACAAAAAGCTATTCTGACTCTAGTCTACTGACATCATTGACATTGGACTTCAAATCTAAAATGACCATCATAATAAATCAACAACAATCATTATATTTTCATCAAAATAAGCAGGCTCAATGTAAGCTTCCGTGACCGGTGGTTGCTTCGTCTGTGCCATAATGAAAAGGGGCCACTGTATGGTAAGAGGAATGTGGAGGAAATCTATCAATATCATATTTCATCTTACAGTTTAAAAGGCAAAAAAATCTAATAAATTGTGAGTGAATGGTGAGCTTAATGAATAAGCTATCAGGGGTCTGCAGAAGCACCAAGTCAATTTGTCCTTCAGGCTGAGAGCGAGCAGGAGAGAGAGAGAAAACGAGGCGGGAGAGAGAGAACGAGGAGGGAGAGAGAGAGAGGGGGTAAGAGAGAGAGAGAGAGAGAACGAGGAGGGAGAGAGAGAGAACGAGGAGAGAGAGAGAGAGAGAGAGAGAGAGAGAGAGAGAGAGAGAGAGAGAGAGAGAGAACGAGGAGGGAGAGAGAGAGAGAGAGAGAGAGAGAGAGAGGAGAGAGAGAGAGAGAGAGAACGAGGAGGGAGAGAGAGAGAGAGAGGGGGTAAGAGAGATTGAGAGAAAGTGGAAAGAAATCCAAGATGACCGAGTGTTGGCACAGTGGCTGCCACAGTTGCTAGGTGACAAACTGAGGGTGTACAAGAACCACCTTTGAGGTTGCTTCTCATTATGAACAGAGTGACCCCCCTTAGGGTACCAAAGGCAGGGAGGGGGAGGGTCATGTATCCAAAGCACATTTTAAAGTCTTTGTTTCCCAAAATCTATCACACTGAGCTAGACTACTATCTATATTAAATCAGAAACCCCCAATCTCCTTAAGTTGCTTGTAAATGTTGGCACAGCACTGAGAAGATATAAAATATTCACATTTCAGCAAACAGAGCAGAAGAAACAAACGTAACATATTGAACTGTAACATCTCTCCCCATGTTTACACTTTCTTTTTCCATGTCTTTTTTTTAAGCACCCTAAAAAGCCACAGGCAATGACAAGAAGGAATTGGCAATATGATTTTGTTTTCATACCACAGTCCCGCAGAGAAAGGGGCGTACAGTCAAAGGAGCATCTACAGTGCTCTAAGGGTAACACCTTCAGGTACAGCGATAGACACACACACACTACAATATTAAAATCTCAGTTGTTGCAGTTTGATGGTGGTACAGCAGTTGTCCATTTTATCACAGAACTTAACCAACATTGGCTGTGACCTGAAACGTCCACTTTATAAAAAGCAAAAAAGAAAAATAATAAATGGCATGAAGACATTAAATTAAAATGAACAAATTAGTCAGAGGACACCAAATGCATGAAATCTTCCACAATATTAATTTCTAATTTCACACATTAAAATATTCAACCAGTTAAATACCCAAACTCAATTTTCATCAACTGGCCTAAAAATGTTGAAGGAAATGGCATCTAGAGCACCTCGTCAAGACGTAGGCTTACGGCTAAACACGCTGGTGTGCCAGATCGAACCGCTAAACGGACTCTACTTGGATCCTTTCTGTCCTTCATCGATTCTACCTGATAAAAATGTCTGATTTAGCGCTAACACGTCACGTTTAACGTCACGCGAAGGCGATCTTCACGGTCAAGTTCAAGGGTTTACTTAGGGTTTGATTTCATCTAGTAAAGCTATTGGGCTCCATCCTGGACTGGAAGACTGGGGACTAAACCATAGGTCCTAACACCTCCTCCCTTTAAGGCCTCGAAAGGGAATCCTCACAGACTTCCTCTCTGGGTGCAGCTTTAGAGGTGCATGGTTTGGAACAAGGCCATAGACCCGGCTTAGGAACAGAGGGGACTAACTGAGAATTGGATAAAGAATTAGGATGGTCAAGTACATAATACCAAGACATGATCTTTGGATCTTGAATCTCTCCTTCTCGCTTACTGACAATCGGAAAGGCCAACATGTAACAAGGATTCTTACACTAAAGGCTGCAACTCTTTATGAGACCAAAGCCCGTATTCACAATGCATCTAGGATCAGTTTTACCTTTCAGATCATAACGAATAAGACAGGGAGGACCTGATCTTAGATCAGCACTCGTACTCTGAGACACCCTGTGAATATAGGCCCTGGAATGTCCAGAACTGAGAACTTCGACCAAAATTCTAAATCAATATTCCAGTTTCAGGTTTCATTGAATAGGTGAAGGCATCCCACTTGGCACAGATGTCAATTCAATGTTGGTTCAACGTAATTTCATTGAAATGATGTGGAAACAACGTTGATTCAACCAGTGTGCCCCCAATGGGTGACTGACTGGACAGATAACTGTTGAATAGCTACAGCGCGCGCTTGTTGAGCCCTGACAGCGCGCGCTTGTTGAGCCCTGACAGCGCGCGCTTGTTGAGCCAAAAAGGGAAGTTGATAGGTGCAGACATTTTTCAAAAATTCTATCAAAATTGAATGCAAATGAGGACCACGTTTCAAAACGGTTTCTATACTCCAGCCAAAATAGTTTTCCAGTAGTCATTTTCTTCAGAGATCCCACAGACAGGACCAACGCACGTAGGAGCTGAACGCTCAAAAGGCCTCTCTCACCTCACCTGTCTCCCACTAACTAGACACCCCACATACGGATCAGTCCAAAACTAAAAATGAATACTTTGATACTGAACAGCGCGTTCATCAAAACATGTTCCAGTCTTTTTGCACCGCAGTTTAAAAACAAATAAAATACAAAACAGTACATTTATATCATGACTAATTTTAAACAATTCACTTTTTGTTTTATACAAGACTATAGACATGTAGGCTTATGCAGACGGTGACGTAGGATAATCAACATTGGGAAAACAATAAGATAGTGCTTGAATAAAATACAACGTTTTGGCTTGAAGGTCAATATGTGCTACTACCATTCTCTCCTGTAACCTGTGTGGATAGTGATGAGTACATGACCATCGGTTGTCTTCTCTCAACAACAAAAAACAAATTAACCCACGTTCTTCAGTTAGTAGCACTAAGTTACATATTCACACAAACTAGTAGCCAAGCAGAGTGTTCCTAGTGGGAGTCTTAAAGGGTGTTTATCTGGAGGCGTGATGCATGCTAGTATCCCATCCAACCCAGAGGTTAGTACTGATCGTTCTACCCTACATTGTCGCTATTGTGTAAGAAGCTTTAGCGCATGCAAATGCTAACCTAGCTGGCTAGCTAAGCAGCGGGAAATGACCTTGAGATAGAAAAACACTTGGCTTTACTCACAGCATAGCACGGGATTGAGTCGCCATCCACAGATTGTGTCTGTCTATTGCATAAAGACGTTACTACAAAAACGAGAAGCAGGCAAAAAGGGTATTCCCTTGATTCAGGCAGGATGACATAATTCCACGAGCCTGCAGCTCTGGCAGGATTTATTGCACACTTTACCAGAGGGGGGGACCTCACTAAAAGCCCTACCAGCCAAACTATAGATTTTTCAGCCGTTTTTTTTGCACTCTGGTTTCACACTCATACACAGCACACATACACTGAGACAGGGACTGAACCATTCAAGCCCCCTGTGGTTTAAACATTCACCTCTCTAGAGGTACAATAAAACCCCTCTGTTGACCCGAGTCTAGCATCCATAGAAACGGTTTCCCTTTCTCAGACCCACAGTGTGAGGCTTATTCATCCAGGAAAGAGGACAAAGAGATAGAGGAGTGTTCATCACTGTTCACATAATTTTGGAGACAAGCGAAACAGGACCCTTAACCCCTATTGGTCAGACAGCCAGCCAATGAGGGCACTCTCTCACCCCCAGTCTCTAGCACCAGTCGGCCATTTTGGTGCCAGTGCTAGCAGTAGAGTGACATCCTGCTGCGCCGCATGGCCTCGCTGATCAGGTAGGCTGGGCTCACCTCGGGCTCCTCTTTCATCACCTCAATGTTCTGCCATTCGCCGCACTGGTTGGACTTCTTAATGGTGTCCACCACGCACAGTGCATACAGACAGTCCTCGAAGGTGGCCGCCATAGTCAGCGGCCTTCCATCCCATGTGCGCCGGTCATCCTGGTCCTCGAAGGCCTGCCGCACCGCCTGTACCATGCAAATAGTTCCTGTCAGGTAAGGCGAGGGGATGTCGCTGAAAGCCTTCTCCGGTAGGGAGGCTTTCTCCAGAGGGGTGCTGTCCTTCAGAAGTAGCTCTGGCCCTCCATCCATGGTGTTCTTCTGGCCGTACAGGTCCGTGCCGCTGACTGTCAGCCGGCCCACCGTGCCTACCACGATCACCTCCTGGTGGAAGTCGCCGGGCATGTTGAAGTTGAGCGTGACGGTGCAGCAGGCGCCGCCCTCCAGCACCATCTGGAAGGTGCAGAAGTCATCGCTGGTGATCTGGCGGATACCACAGATGTGCGCCGTCTGCTTGACGAACGTCTTGAGGAAGCCGTGCACTTTGGCCGCCCGCTGGCCCGTCAGGAAGGAGAGCAGGTCGATGATGTAGGTACCCACCGAGTGCAGCCCCCCACCGCCCATCAGGTCGTCACAGCTCCAGTTGTACTTCTTACCCAGCAGGCTGCTGCTGTGGACCTGCGCCTCGCAGACCAGCAGCTCCCCCACGTAGCCCTCCTCCACTAGCTCCTTCATGCGTACGAAGGCGGGCAGGAAGCGCAGCACGTTACCCATGATGCTCAGTAGTTTGGGGTAGTACTGGGCAGCCGACATCATGCGGAAGGCATCCAGCGGGGTGGCGGTGCGGTCGCAGATCACGTTCTTACCGATACCTGCGGTAGGGGAAAGAGGGAGTGGAGTGGAGAGAGATAGAGAGGCCAGTGTTACTCACACGCAGACATAATATCCTCCTCGCCATGAAAACATCCCGTGAAGAGACAATGAATCAATGCAAAAAAAATTGCTGACACAAATATTTCAACATAGCTTCCCCAAAACTATTTTAAACCCTTAGGTCAACAAGGGAATCTGATAATTAAACATGAAAAAACATTCCAGAAGCTTTGTCAATACTGTTGTTGTCGTTGAGAGGAAAGAGTCGCTCTGTTTGACATGAGTGTGCAGATAGAGTTGACTTTAGACTGTGGGGAGCAAAGAGATGAGGAGACGGGAGAAAAAAGGTGAGTGAGAGAGTCAAAGCACATTGAAGAAACCTCATTCAGCCCTTTCCTTTACTTCCACTACTTACTAAACCCCCAGTGGTGCTCTGCTCACTTAGCCTCCTTACAGATATCTATGGAGGAATGGTGCTCTGCTCACATAGCCTCATTACAGATATCTATGGAGGAATGGTGCTCTGCTCACATAGCCTCATTACAGATATCTATGGAGGAATGGTGCTCTGCTCACATAGCCTCATTACAGATATCTATGGAGGAATGGTGCTCTGCTCACTTAGCCTCCTTACAGATATCTATGGAGGAATGGTGCTCTGCTCACATAGCCTCATTACAGATATCTATGGAGGAATGGTGCTCTGCTCACATAGCCTCATTACAGATATCTATGGAGGAATGGTGCTCTGCTCACTTAGCCTCCTTACAGATATCTATGGAGGAATGGTGCTCTGCTCACATAGCCTCATTACAGATATCTATGGAGGAATGGTGCTCTGCTCACTTAGCCTCCTTACAGATATCTATGGAGGAATGGTGCTCTGCTCACATAGCCTCCTTACAGATATCTATGAGGAATGAAACTGCTGCAGAAAATAGCCTCTATGACACATCTAAGAGCAGAGCAGAGAGAGAGGCTATTCACATACTGCCCTGGCCGTGCCACTAGAAAAGGCTAAAACCATTAACATAGAGCCGCTAATAGCTCACCATTAAGCTCATTACCCCGAGACGAGCAGTTACCCTCTTCATAACGCTGAGTGACTTTCAGAAACATAATGGATACTAAACATCCACTAAAATAAAGGCAGTGGGGTGGCCAATCAAAAGACTCGATACTAAGTACCTCCCAGTGGTAACAGAGTATTGATACCTCCCCCGTACACCACGGGATTCCTGGCCAGCCAGCGCTCTGTGAACCCTCAATGCCCACTGTAATTACCCCAGTCGCATAGATGAACAGGGGGGGGGGGAACACCCACCCCCCCATTCCTCTTCTACATCCCCCTCCCCCCACACCCTATCTAGAGGTGTCAATCTCTTCCTAAATAGCCCCCCCCCGCCTCGTGGGAAGAACAATCGGGCGTTTTGGAATTCAAAACTTCCCAGCTAATCTCCCATTAGCGCCGAAAGGCAAGATCCAGCCAGGCCAGGAAATGGATCACCATGACCCAGTTCTGTGGTGCTACAGGAACAATCTTCCCCTTTTGACGAAGGCACAGAGGCTGGCTACAGTGTCCCCCCATCGAGGAGGCCTGGCCCTGGGTCTTCCCCGCTGCAAAAAGTTTATTTCTCTGCCACATTTTTGGCAGTTTTACTTTAGTGAAACTGCAAACAGGATGGATGTTTTAGAATATGTTTATTCTGTACAGGCTTCCTTTTTTTCACTCTGTCATTTAGGTTATTATTGTAGATGAACTACAATGTTGTTGATCCATCCTCAGCTTTCTCCTATCACAGCCATTAAACTCTTAACCGTTTTAAAATCACCATTGGCCTCATTGTCAGCTGTTTCCTTCCTCTCCGGCAACTGAGTTAGGAAGGACGCTTTTAGCTTTGTAGTGACTGGGTATATTGACACACCATCCAAAGTGTAATGAATAACTTCACCATGTTCAAAGGGATATTCAATGTCAGATTTTGTGTTTATCTACTAATACGTGTCCTTCTTTGCGAGGCATTGGAAAACTTCCCTTGTCTTTGTGGTTGAATCTGTGTTTGAAATTCACTGCTCGACCAAGGGACCTTACAGATAATTGTATGTGTGGGGTACAGAGATGAGGTAGTCATTCAAAATCATGTTAAACACTAGTATTGCATACAGAGTCCATGCAACTTATTACGTGATTTGTTAAGCACATTTTTACTCCTGAACGTATTTAGGCTTGCCATAACAAAGGGGTTAAATACTTATTGACTCAAGACGTTTAATATTTTCATTTGGAATTCCATTTCTAAAAACATAATTCCACTTCGACATTATGGGGTATTGTGTTTAGGCCAGTGACACAACATCAATAAAATCTATTTTAAATTCAGGTTGTAACACAACAACAAAATGTGGGAAAAGTTATGAGGTGTGAATACTTTCTGAAGGCACTGTAGCTTATGAAGGTCAGACTGATGAGTCATCAGCCAAGCTCAGCCATACCTGAGGGGAGAGGGGGAGTACGTATATGAGAGAGGAAAGAAGGAGAGGAAGTGAGATTCAAATCAATGTATTTTATAAAGTCCTTTTCACATCAGCAGTCACAAAGGTGCTATACCAGATACCCAGCCTGAAACCCCAAAGAGAAAGCAATGCAGATGCAGAAGCACAGTGGCTAGAAAAAAAACTTCCTAGAAAGGCAGCAACCTAGGAAAAAAACCTAGAGAGGAACCAGGGGTGGACAGTCCTCTTTTTAGTTGTGCCGGGTGGGAGATTGAGTGTGAGGAAGAGAATGTGCGTTAATACATCCTGAGGTGTTCCAGACCGGTGTGTTAATACATCCTGAGGTGTTCCAGACCGGTGTGTTAATACATCCTGAGGTGTTCCAAGTAGCAATACAGGGAGGCACTGCTAACTGTGTTAGCCAGCGCTACCTAGGGTGAAACGTTCCAAGTAGAAATAAAGTGAGGCAATGCTAACCGTGCTAGCCAGGGTGAAGTGTTCCAAGTAGCAATACAGGGAGGCACTGCTAGCCGTGTTAGCCAGCGCTAGCCAGGGTGAAGTGTTCCAAGTAGCAATACAGGGAGGCACTGCTAGCCGTGTTAGCCAGCGCTAGCCAGGGTGAAGTGTTCCAAGTAGCAATACAGGGAGGCACTGCTAACTGTGTTAGCCAGCGCTAGCCAGGGTGAAGTGTTCCAAGTAGCAATACAGGGAGGCACTGCTAACTGTGTTAGCCAGCGCTAGCCAGGGTGAAATGTGTACGTCCCAGTGGGAGAACAGTAATGGAGTAGAAAAAGCCTTAGGTATCGCAGCACAGCCCCTAACCATCAATAATGCATGCTAAGCGCCAGGAGTACAGACGTTCAAAGACCCCACTAGCTGTACCTGAAAAAGTGGTGAAGCTCAGCTGGAAGTGGGTAGATCCCACCCTTCTGAGAGTGTGGGTGACACCAGATTGGCATTTCAGAGAGCAGACCTGACACAGTTCTTATAGCCTTTAGCCGTACACTTATCCTACTCCTCCTCTGGTGATGTAGAGGTTAACCCAGGCCCTGTGTGTCCCCAGGCGCTCTCATTTGTTGACTTCTGTAACCGGAAAAGCCTTGGGTTCATGCATGTTAACATCAGAAGCCTCCTCCCTAAGTTTGCTTTATTCATTACTTTAGCACACTCCGCCAACCCTGATGTCCTAGCCATGTCTGAATCCTGGCATAGGAAGGCCACCATAAATTCTGAAATTTCTATCCACAATTACAACATTTTCCATCAAGATAGAACTGCTAAAGGGGGCGGAGTTGCAATCTACTGTAAAGGTAGCCTGCAGAGTTCTGTCCTCCTATACAGGTCCATTCCCAAACAGTTCGAGCTACTACTTTTAAAAATCCATCTCTCTAGAAATAAGTCTCTCACTGTTGCCACTTGTTATAGACCTCCCTCAGCTCCCAGCTGTGCCCTGGACACCATATGTGAATTGATTGCCCCCCCATCTATTGTCAGAGTTCGTACTGTTAGGTGACCTAAAGTGAGATATACTTAACACCCCGGCAGTCCTACAATCTAAACTAGATGCCCTCAATCTCACACAAATGATCAAGGAACCTACAAGGTACAACCCCAAATCCGTAAACATGGTGTCATGACGTTGGCCTGTTGGTGAGGTTTATGACCCCCATAAATACCTTTCCCCCTTTCCTCCCTCTGTACTCAACAGAGTGACTCTTGGAAAGCCCTTTGTTAACATAGAGAGTCTGGTAACATCAAAAGGGTGGTGAACAGAACCATATTTCGGTAATCCAACCAGCGAAAATATGCGTTGGTATTTAAAGATTATGATGTCAGATCAGTTGTCATCTGAGACATTATTACTGATGATAGTTTGTCATCCTATCTTGGAAAGTCTACACATTCTAGTTATCAGATTCACATAGATTTGTTATGCAATTTAAATGTTTAAATATGAAACAATTTTTAAAAAGATTACATGTAATTTTAGCTTCTAAATGAGAGAATTGGTTTCCATAACGTAAACTCCGTTCCCTCAGTGGCCCCGCCCAAGTGAACAGACATTGGTTGTGAACTATGAAACACGCCCTTCTCTCCACCACTATATAAGCCCTTTACGAAAATTATACATGTGTTCCCGAGGACGACGGTCCAGACGTTATAAGGGCTAATATCAACTACAGAACTAAGCCAACCTCAGCGTGAGTTCAATGTATGGCAACTTGGTATGAACTTTGAACTCTTATTCACTAAAGAAGTGATACCTCCTAGCCGTTGAGTTAGCAGCAGCAGCTGTAAACGTGGTCTAGGAAAGGACGGACAAAGTACCTCTTCTACCACACGACGACGTACTACAATGTATCCACTCTACCACCAGACATTCTTCAGAGGACAAGAGATCCCTGCTGGGCAACTTTTTGTTCCTTTTGTTCCTCAGTCTTCCCACACTTTTATTCAAAACTCAACCCCCTTTCTTTGTGTAACCAGCCGTCATATCGGTTCCGTCCGCCAGGGACGTTTTCTTTTATGACATAATTAGTAATCAATGTATGATCCATCCTGTGTATATGTAATTCTGTGTGATCATTTAGGTATTTAGTAAATAAATAATTAAACCAAATTTTGTATTGCTGATTCAACTTGTTAGCCAGAGTGAAGATAACCAAGAATTGTACGACGTTCAGATGAAACTGAATAAGGTGACGATTAATAATTGACCGCTATTGAGGTAAAAGATTACCAGGTCTTTAAGAGGTTATTCGGAAGATAACAGCTCTATAAACATTCTGTCGTGGTGCCCCGACGTTCTAGTTAATTACATTTACATGATTAGTTTAAATCAGGTAATATTAATTACAGATAAATTATTTCATAAAATAGCATGTCATATCACTTAATCCAGCATAGCAAAGACACGACAATGGGCACCCTCATAGATATCCTGACCAACTTGCCCTCTAAATACACCTCTGCTGTTTTCAACCAGGATCTTAGCGAACACTGCCTCATTGCCTGCGTCCGTTATGGGTCCACTGTCAAACGCTCCCCAAAACATTTCTGCGAGCAGGCCTTTCTAAATCGACCTGTCCCGGGTAACCTGGAAGAATATTGACCTCATCCCGTCAGTAGAGGATGCCAGGATGTTCTTCAAAAGTGCCTTCCTTACCATCTTAAATAAGCATGCCCCTTTCAAAAAATGTACAACTAGAACAGAAACTAAGAACAGATATAGCCCTTGGTTCACTCCAGACTTGACTGCCCTTGACCAGCACAAAAACATCCTGTGGTGCACTGCACTAGCTTCGAATAGTCCCAGCAATACACAACTTTTCAGGGAACTCAGGAACCAATATACACAGTCAGTTAGGAAAGCAAAGGCTAGCTTTTTCAAACAGAAATTTGCATCCTGCAGCACTAACTCCAAAAAGTTTTATAAGAAATAAAAACATTCAAACAGATCTAATATGAGAGAGGAACCTTGCGTCATGGTCGGTAATTGTTTCTGGCTCCAAAAAACTGCATTATCATTCTCAATTAGCCCATTATCTGTCACTGGGAGGAGTTAAAAGTGAAAGTGGGTAGAACAAGGAGAATTAAAAAAGGGGGCAAAAACACAACGCCACAGATTACACATCCTCCATCTCTACGGAGTCATCGAACGCTGGGGAACACTGCTGCCCTATCAGAAAGAGCATGCAAGCTGATAGCTACACCCTAACTTGCCATTTGCACAATAGATGCCTCTTAGCCCATCGCAGTTTCTAGCTCAGATTGCACTGATTGAGAGGGAGAATATGGGAGAACATGGATGTTGGTTTAAATTAACTGTGTACTCAAGAGGGGTGAAATGCAGCATCATTATGACAAAGGGTCAGCGGACTTCCCGTGGCGCTAGCTACTTTGCTCGCTGCTCTGCTGTGTTAGACTTTGTGTTTTTTATTTTGCTGGTCTTAACTTTTTTTTTTTTTTTTTACATATATTTTCGCAAGTGTTTTCTATGACCGAAAAGACCTTCTGGACATCATAACAGTGATCACTAACTTCCATTTGGATGAAGATTTCTACACTGAACAAAAACATAAACGCAACAATTATCTAATATTTTACTGAGTTACAGTTCATATAAGGAAATCAGTCATTTGAAATAAATTCATTAGGCCCTAATCTATGGATTTCACATGACTGGAAATGCAGATATGCATCTGTTGGTCACATATACCTTAAAAAAAAGGTAGGGGCGTGGATCAGAAAGCCAGTCAGTATCTGGTGTGACCAGCATTTGCATCATGCAGCACGACATCTCCTTTGCATAGAGTTAATCAGGCTGTTGATTGTGGCCTGAGGAATGTTGTCCCACACCTCTTCAATGGCTGTGTGAGGTTTCTGGATATTGGCAGGAACTGGAAGGTGCTGTCATACACGTCAATCCAGAGCATCCCAAACAGGCTCAATGGGTGACATATCTGGTGAGTATGCAGGCCATGGAAAAACTCAGACATTTTCAGCTTCTGGGAATTGTGTACAGATCCTTGCGTCATGGGACCATGCATTATCATGCTGAAACATGAGGTGACGGCAGTGGATGAATGGCATGACAATGGGCCTCAGGATCTCATCACTGTATCTCTGTGCATTCAAATTGCCATCTATAAAATGTAATTATGTTTGTTGTCCGTAGCTTATGTCTGCCCATACCATAACCCCGCCATGGGGCACTCTGTTCACAACGTTGACGTCACCCTCACAACGCCATACATGCCATCTGCACAGTACAGTTGAAACTGGGATTCGTCTGTGAAGAGCACACTTCTCCAGCGTGCCAGTGGACATCGAAGCTGAGCATTTGCCCAATGATGTCGGTAACGACGCCAAACTGTAGTCAGGTCAAGACCCTGGTGAGACGACGAGCACTCATTTCCTGAGACAGTTTGTGACAGTTTGTGCAGAAATTCTTTGGTTCTGCAAACCTACAGTTTGCAAACCCATCAGCTGTCCGGGTGGCTGGTCTTAGACGATCCCTCAGGTGAAGAAGCCGGATGTGGAGGTCCTGGGCTGGCGTCGATACACGTGGTCTGCAGTTGTGAGGCCGGTTGGATGTACTGCCAAATTCTCTAAAACAAAGTTGGAGGCGGCTAATGGTAGAGAAATGAACATTAAATGATCTGGTAACAACTCTAGTGGACATTCCTGCAGTCAACATGCCAATTGCACGCTCCCTCAAAACTTGAGACATCTGTTGCGTTGTGTGACAAAACTGCACATTTTAGAGTGGCCTTATATTGTCCCCAACACAAGGTGCACCTGTGTAATGATCATACTGTTTAATCAGCATCATGATATGCCACACCTGTCAAGTGGTTGGATTATTTTGGCAAAGGAGAAAATGCTCACTAACAGGGATGTAAACAAATTTGTGCATAAAATTTGAAACAAATAAGCTTTTTGTCAGTATGGAAAATATCTGGGATCTTTAATTTCAGCTTGTGAAAACATGGGACCAACATGTTGCGTTCATATTTTGTTCAGTATACTTCAACAAGTCAGAGGCACAGGACATACTGCTCAACCCGGACCAGGCCCTAATCACTGAGACTAAGACAAGAAAAAGGTGAGAGGCCGACGTGCGGGCACCCTGACCAAACTGCGTCAGCGAGTACATAAACCACCTCATCCCTCCGTTCTATTGGTGAACGTACAATCACAGGAGAGAACTGGACGAGCTCCGTTCGAGACTATCCTATCAACGGGACCTGAAGAACTGTAATATCCTATGATTCTCGGAGTCATGGCTGAACATGGACGTGGATAATACACATCTAGCTGTTTTTTCTACTCATCGGCAGGACAGAATGGCAGCGTTGGATTAGCTCAAGGGGGGTGGTGTGTCTCTTTGTTAACAGCAGCTGGTGTGCGATCTCTAATATTAAGGAAGTATCAATGTTCTGCTCGCCTGAGTTAGAATACCTAATGATAAGCTGTAGACCATACTACTTACCAAGAGAGTTTACAACTATTATTTTTCATTGCTGTCTATTTACCACCACAAACTGATGCTGGCACTAAGACCACACTCAACGATCTGTATAGCGCCATAAGCAAACAAGAAAATGCTCATTCAGAGGCGGCGCTCCTAGTGGCCAGTGATTTTAATGCAGCGAAGCTGAAATCCATTTTACCTCATTTCTACCAGCATGTCAGCTGTGCAACTAGCGGCAAAAATAATAATAATTCTAGACCACCTTTACTCCACACACAGAAAAGCCCTCCATTTGCAAAATCTGACCATAACTCCTCCTGATTCCTGCTTACAAGTAAAAAAAGGAACTACCAGTACTGAGGTGGTCTGTTGAAGCGGATGCTAAGCTACAGGACTGTTTCGCTAGCACAGACTGGAATATGTTCCGGGATTCATCCGATTGGCATTGAGGAGTTTACCAGATCAGTCACCTGCTTCATTAATAAGTGCATTGACGACTTTGTCCCCACGTTGACCGTACGAGCATATCCCAACCAGAAGCCATGGATTACAGGCAACATCCGCACTGAGCTAAAAGCTAGAGCTGCCGATTTCAAGGAGCCGGACACTAGGATGCTTATAAGAAATTCCGCTACACCCGCCTACGAACCCTCAAACAGGCAAAGGGTCACTACAGGACTAAGATCAAATCCTTCTACACTGGCTCTGATGCTCGTCGGATGTGGCAGGGCTTGCAAACTCATGGATTACAAATGGTAACCCAGCCGTGTGCTGCCCAGTGTCGCGAGCCTACCAGACGATGCTCGCTCAATGCTCGCTTCGAGGCAAACAACACTGAACCATGCGTGAGAGCAGCAGCTGTTCCTGAACGACTTCGTGATCATGCCCTTCATAGCCGATGAAATACCTTTAAACAGGATAACATTCACAAGGCCGCAGGGCCAGACGGATTACCAGGACACGTACTCAGAGCATGCGCTGACCAGCTGGCAAGTGTCTTCACTGACATTTTCAACCTTTCCCTGACCCAGTCTGTAACACCTACATGTTTCAAGAAGACCACCATAGTCCCTGTGTCCAAGAACGCCAAGGCAAACCTGTCTAAATGACTACCGCCCCGTAGCACTCACATCTGTAGCCATAAAATGCTTTGAAAGACTGGTCATGGCTCACCTCAACACCATCATCCCAAACACCATGGACCCACTCCAATTTGCATACCGCCCCAACAGAGCCTCAGATGATAATCTCTATTAGAGGTCGACTGATTAATCGGAATGGCCGATTAATTAGGGTTGATTTCAAGATTTCATAACAATCGGTAATCGGTATTTTTGGACACCGATTTGCCGTTTTTTAAAATTATTTGTATTTATTTAACTAGGCAAGTCAGTTAAGAACACATTCTTATTTTCAATGACGGCCTAGGAACGGTGGGTTAACTGCCTTGTTCAGGGGCAGAACAACAGATTTTTACCTTGTCAGCTCGGGGATTTGTTTTTGCAACCTTCCGGTTACTAGTCCATCGCTCTAACCACCTGCCTTACATTGCACTCCACGAGGAGCCTGCGTGGCAGGCTGACTACCTGTTACGTGAGGGCAGCAAGAAGCCAAGGTAAGTTGCTAGCTAGCATTAAACTTATCTTATAAAAAAACAATCAATCTTAACAATTACTAGTTAACAACACATGGTTGATGATATTACTAGTTTATCTAGCGTGTCCTGTGTTGCATATAGTCGATGCGGTGCCTGTTAATTTATCATTGAATCACAGCCTACTTCGACAAACGGGTGATGATTTAACAAGCGCATTTATGAAAAAAGCACTGTCGTTGCACCAATGCACCTAACCATAAACATCAATGCCTTTCTTTAAAATCAATACACAAGTATATATTTTTAAACCTGCATATTTAGTTAATATTGCCTGCTAACATGAATTTCTTATAACTAGGGAAATTGTGTCACTTCTCTTGTGTTCTGTGCAAGCAGTCAGGGTATATGCAGCAGTTTGGGCCGCCTGGCTCATTGCGAACTGTGTGAAGTCCATTTATTCCTAACAAAGGCCGTAATTAATTTGCCAGAAATGTACATAATTATGACATAACATTGAAGGTTGTACAAGGTAAAAGCAATATTTAGCCTTAGGGATGCCATCCGTTAGATAAAATACGGAACGGTTCCGTATTTCACTGAAAGAATAAACGTTTTGTTTTCGAAATGATAGTTTCCGTATTCGACCATATTAATGACCTAAGGCTCGTGTTTCTGTGTGTTATTATGTTATAATTAAGTCTATGATTTGATAGAGCAGTCTGACTGAGCGGTGGTAGGCAGCAGCAGGCTCTTAAGCATTCATTCAAACAGCACTTTCGTGCGTTTGCCAGCAGCTCTTTGCAATGCTTCAAGCATTGTGCTGTTTATGACTTCAAGCCTATCAACTCCCGAGATTAGGCTGGTGTAACCGATGTGAAATGGCTAGCTAGTTAGCGGGGTACGCGCTAATAGCGTTTCAAACATCACTCGCTCTGAGACTTGGAGTAGTTGTTCCCCTTGCTCTGCATGGGTAACGCTGCTTCGAGGGTGGCTGTTGTCGATATGTTCCTGGTTCGAGCCCAGGTAGGAGCGAGGAGAGGGACGGAAGCTATACTGTTACACTGGCAATACTAAAGTGCCTATAAGAATATCCAATAGTCAAAGGTATATGAAATACAAATCGTAGAGAGAGAAATAGTCCTATAGTTCCTATAATAACTACAACCTAAAACTTCTTAACTGGGAATATTGAAGACTCATGTTAAAAGGAACCACCAGCTTTCATATGTTCTCATGTTCTGAGCAAGGAACTTAAATGTTAGCTTTTTTATATGGCATATATTGCACTTTAACTTTCTTCTCCAACACTGTGTTTTTGCATTAATTAAACCAAATTGACCGTTTCATTATTTATTTGAGGCTAAATTGATTTTATTGATGTATTATATTAAGTTAAAATAAGTGTTCATTCAGTATTGTTGTAATTGTCATTAATACAAAAAATATATATATAAAAAAAATAAACATTTTTATTTAAAATCGGCAGTGGCTTTTTTGGCCCTCCAATAATCAGTATCGGTATCGGCGTTGAAAAATCACAATTGGTCGACCTCTAATCTCTATTGCACTCCACACTGCCCTTTCCCACCTGGACAAAAAGAACACCTATGTGAGAATACTGTTCACTGACCACAGCTCAGCGTTCAACACCATAGTGCGCTCCAAGCTCAGCACTAAGCTAAGGACCCTGGGATTAAACACCTCCCTCTGCAACTGGATCCTGGACTTGCTGTGTATTGCCTATTTGGGAAGCCCGCAATTTGGGCAGCATAAGACTGCTGAACAATTAATCAAATGGCCACCTGGACTATTTACATTGACAACCCCCCCACACTTGTTTTTATACTGCTAATACTCACTGTTTATTATCTATGCATAGTCACTTTACCCCTACCTACATGTACAAATTACCTTGACTAACTTGTACCCCCGCACATTGACTCTGTACCGGTACCCCCTGTATTTAGCCTCCACATTGACTCTGTACCGGTACCCCCTGTATATAGCCTCCACATTGACTCTGTACCGGTACCCCCTGTATATAGCCTCCACATTGACTCTGTACCGGTACCCCCTGTATATAGCCTCCACATTGACTCTGTACCGGTACCCCCTGTATATAGCCTCCACATTGACTCTGTACCGGTACCCCCTGTATATATCCTCCACATTGACTCTGTACCGGTACCCCCTGTATAGCCTCCACATTGACTCTGTACCGGTAACCCCGTATATAGCCTCCACATTGACTCTGTACCGGTACCCCCTGTATATAGTCTCCACATTGACTCTGTACCGGTACCCCCTGTATATAGCCTCCACATTGACTCTGTACCGGTACCCCCTGTATGAAGCCTCGTTATTGTTATTTTATTGTGTTACTTTTTATTGAATATTTTTGTTTATTTAGTAAATATTTCTTAACTCCATTTCTTGAACTGCATTGGTTGGATAAGGGCTTGTAAGTAAGCATTTCACAGTACGGTCTATACCTGTTGTATTTGGCACGTGACCAATAACATTTGAATTGATTTCATGTGTGGCAATAGGCCTAGCTTATTATTGAGTTGAAGGCAGTCAGTGTAAAAGCATCTAAAATGTGTGTGATGATGTGTTGAGTATAATTTAAAATGTTGAGACAAGAAGAAGGGGAGGGGTGTGTGGCGAAGATATAGTCGAGTCTCTCTCCAGAATGTCTCATGGTGAATGGGAGGAGAGCTTCAATTACCAGTTGAGAAAGAAAATATTAGCATATCACCCCATCCTCACACAGCAGCAGATACAGAGGGGCCAGGGCAGGCATACCGCCCCATCCTCACACAGAGGGGCCAGGGCAGGCATACCGCCCCATCCTCACACAGCACCAGATACACAGAGGGGCCAGGGTAGGCATGTTGGGAGCAAGATAAGCCCTGGGAATAGAACTAATGAAGGGGAGCAGGTGACACACACTGAATATATTGCCAAAATATGTAGTGAAAATAAAAAATACTAACACCCAATAACACAAAAGCATGTGCCTCCTGCATACAATGTCTAAACACCAATATGTGCCCCGAAATACATGTAGTCCAATTACACACTATACACACACACACATTATACCCCCCCAGGCCACATAGGCTATCACAGCCCACCATGCACCATCGATCCACACCCAGCTGCAGCAGCACACCCAGAGAGGAGTATCCATATCCAGGCACATATAGCAGGTCAACCACCTCTCCTGGGATACTGGACAAGAGAGCCATGATGCTAATGTTAACGTGGATGGAGCTCAGCTGGTAGTTGTGTTTTCAACTCTACACAGGTAATAATCAGAGCTCGCAATTAGGCTAACCATCTAGGGATAGCATTCAAGGATAAGCCTACCTTTTTTTAATTTAACCAGGTAAGCTAGTTGAGAACAAGTTCTCATTTACAACTGCGACCTGGCCAAGATAAAGCAAAGCAGTGCGACACAAACAACAGAGTTACACATGGATTAAACAACCGTACAGTCAATGACACAATAGAAAAAAAAGAAAGTCTATATACAGTGTGTGCAAATGGCATGAGTTAAGGCAATAAATAGGCCATAGTAGCGAAGTAATTACAATTTAGCAAATTAACACTGGAGTGATAGATGTGCAGATGATGTGCAAGTAGAAATACTTGTGTGCAAAAGAGCAGAAAAGTAAATGAAAACAATATGGGGATGAGGTAGGTAGATTGGATGGGCTATTTACAGATGGGCTATGTACAGTTGCAGTGATCGGCAGGCTGCTCAGATAGCTGATGTTTAAAATTAGTGAGGGAAATATAAGTCTCCAGCTTCAGTGATTTTTACAATTAGTTCCAGTCATTTGCAGCAGAGAACTGGAAGGAAAGGTGGCCAAAGGAAGTGTTGGCTTTGGGGATGACCAGTGAGATATACCTGCTGGAGCGCATGCTACGGGTGGGTGTTGTTATGGTGACCAGTGAGCTGAGATAAGGTGGAGCTCTACCTAGCAAAGACTTATAGATGACCTGGAGCCAGTGGGTCTGGCGACGAATATGTAGCGAGGGCCAGCCGACAAGAGCATACAGGTCGCAGTGGTGGGTTGTGTATGGGGCTTTGGTGACAAAACGGATGGCACTGTGATAGACTGCATCCAATTTGCTGAGTAGTGTCGGGAGGCTATTTTGTAAATGACATCGCCAAAGTCGAGGATCAGTAGGATAGTCAGTTTTACGAGGGTATGTTTGGCAGCGTGAGTGACGGAGGCTTTGTTTTGCGAAATAGGAAGCCGATTCTAGATTTAATTTTGGAGATGTTTAATATGAGTCTGGAAAGAGAGTTTACAGTCTAGCCAGACACCTACGTATTTGTAGTTGTCCACATATTCTAAGTCGGAGCCGTCCAGAGTAGTGATGCTAGTCGGGCGGGCGGGTGCGGGCAGCGAACGGTTGAAGAGCATGCATTTAGTTTTACTAGCGTTTAAGAGCAGTTGGAGGCCACGGAAGGAGTGTTGTATGGCATTGAAGCTCGTTTGGAGGTTTGTTAACACAGTGTCCAAAGAAGGGCCAGATGTATAGAGAATGGTGTTGTCTGCGTAGAGGTGGATCAGAGAATCACCAGCAGCAAGAGCGACATCATTGATATATACAGAGAAAAGAGTCGGCCCGAGAATTGAACCCTGTGGTACCCCCATAGAGACTGCCAGAGGTCCGGACAACAGGCCCTCTGATTTGACACACTGAACTCTGAGAAGTAGTTGGTGAACCAGGAGATGCAGTCATTTGAGAAACCAAGGCTGTTGAGTCTGCCGATAAGAATACGGTGATTGACAGAGTCAAAAGCCTTGGCCAGGTCGATGAAGATGGCTGCACAGTAATGTCTTTTATCGATGGCGGTTATGATATCGTTTAGTGCCTTGAGCGTGGCTGAGGTGCACCCGCGACCAGCTCGGAAACCGGATTGCACAGCGGAGAAGGTATGGTGGGATTCGAAATGGTCAGTGATCTGTTTATTAACTTGGCTTTCTAAGACTTTAGAAAGGCAGGGCAGGATGGATATAGTTCTGTAACAGTTTGGGTCTAGAGTCTTGCACCACTGGGCATCAACTGCACTGATCCAAAGTAGAAAATGTAGTTGGATTAAAAAGTTAAAATAGATGCTACTGTGTGACAGCTAAACACAATGGCCCTCCACTTTACGATGCCAAAAAATAGAAGCGGCTGAAAAAAAAAAATGGGAACCGGTCGTTGTGATCTGCGTGATAGCCATCTGGGATGCGATCATCGTGTGCACGTGCTACTCTGATGCAAGGATCCAGGGGAAACACGGTGTTGACAGATTGACAGCCAGGCCAGGACAGCCAGGCCAGGACAGCCGGGCCAGGACAGCCGGGCCAGGACAGCCGGGCCAGGACAGCCGGGCCAGGACAGCCGGGCCAGGACAGCCAGGCCAGGACAGCCAGGCCAAGTAAATGCCAAGTTTCATAGAGTGGAACAGTCAGTGGAATTATACTGCCGTTGTACAGGAGCTAAATAACCAGCTGTCACCATGCATTCGCGGGTGCTATGACAGTGTGTGTCTCTGTGTCTGTGTGTAGTATACAGGAAAATAAGGAGTGTTTGGGCTTCCAAAGTCATCTGCTAGCGACTCGGTGGAAAAGTCATTAGCCCAGCAGCCATTGAACTCAAGGAGGCTACAACGTTCTGTCCAATCAGTGTTTAATTATCCAAGGCTTTTTCAGACACTCAAAACACTCATTGATTTACACTGATGGATGGGAGATAAAAATGGGCTGTTGTTTGGAGTGGACCGGTTGATAACGATAAAAAGATGCATCCATTTTTGATTGCATGAATGAGTAATAGATGGAGGCTTTCCAACTCAAAGAGAAGATACTTCTAAAGTAGTTCAAACAGTAGGTGACCTTGGATTGAGTCAAAGTTGTGCTAACGTTCTATATTGTAGCTCAGTAGAACTGAAAACTCTTCTACTGAGCAAGTGCTGACGTACAGTTGAGCTAAGAACCTATGCACTAACCATCATGTTCATCACAAAAGGTTGAATGATAAAGACACACAGACCTGTCACTGTATCACACTGGAAGTGAGTAATACTCTAACTAACTGGGCATCATACCACTACAGTTCTTCGGCTTTTACAAATTAAAAGGACACATCCAGAAGGCGGCAGCTGACGAAGGACAGAAGGATGACAGAAAGACGACAACCAGACACCCAGCAGCAATCTCATCTTTCTGCTGCCCAAACTGAATTAGTCCTAAAGTAACTACAAGAGGGAGGAATCACTGAGCAGGAACACAAGTTAATCTCGCTACAGCCTCTGCTTTCTAAATCGAACGAGAATCAAACTAAAAAGAGCTTTCTGCTGACTAATTTACTCATTGTTCCACTGGGCTTGCCTCCTCCAGTGTCCAGTCAGCAGCTAAATGGTCCCTCCAAGCAGTGACGGATAGCCCCATCTCCAGGGACAGAACAATGTTTGCTTTACTGTCCTTTATGTACAAAACGACACAGAAAGGTAACTCTAATGACAGTGAGGAAACGTTACCTTAGCCAACTAACCACTTTCTCCCAGGCTCGCCTCCACACGACTACACTTTACGAACATCCTGCTGATCCTCAATTTCCATAACATAACCCTTTTTAAATGTCAAATGATATTACACGTCACACTGTTACTGAGAGATGTCAGAGCTGCAGAGACAGCCGTCCAAGCCAAATACATCAACTCATGGTCCTAAGTGCTGGCACACTAAATGACCTTTTCCCACTGCAATGAACTAAACAAGAGACCTGTCCACATTTTGGTGGTTAAAATACATTTAGTAGAGAACAGTATGGTTTAGTTCAAATGTCCAAATCTGCGTCAACCTGTTGAACAAAACATGAAAAACAAAACATGCCCAAGACTAATTACTACAAGACTTATTTCACACGTCAAGACAACAAGTCTTTACTGCGGTATGAAAATGGGTCAAATGAAACAGCCTCGCATTCGAATAGGTTCGGGTCACTTTCTTTCAGAACAGAATATTAAAGTCGGAGGGATTTGAAAAGTACAGACCATTTGCATCTGGGTCTGAATGACGCTCGGGGCTCCATTAGCTAGCGGTGAATATCTCCATAATGATGGAAGGCATTAGCATTAGCATCACTTAGCTGGGTTTTACCTCCCACTAACGCCCCACGGAGTCATTAAACAGACACTTCCCACATGCTCAGAGTGCAGCTATTACGTTGCATTAATGTCATAGAAGCTGGATACCGACCCATTAAAGGACAGTGGAGTTGGCGGTAGGTGCAGTGCTACCACAACATCTGGCTTAGCGTTTAAAAATCAGCATACTGTGGTATATCTTTAAACCAAAACAATCTGCAGGCCTGTGATTTCCTCCCTTTTAGAGGCTAACAAAAGATATTGATGTCCTGTCAAGGTGTCATATGGCGATCAACCTTCCACTAGCCTCTAGTCCTGAGGGATCAATTAGCCATGTGCGCTAACCGCTAGTGCCTACTTAAAAGCAGCAGACATCCCTTCATACTATATATCACCTTTGTAATAACATTACACGTGTACTATAAAACATGGAACCACACAAAGGAGAAGAATGATTGGGCATTATTATATTCTGTTCAGGCACTCAGTTAATTTTCATGTTAATGAACGGCATGTCGTGTCAGGCACAAGCTGTGGAAATTAGCTGTGCATATCGGCCGTAAGCACACTCCATTTAATTAATCTGTCAGTATAAATGTCAAAACAATTACAGGCTACTTTGAAGGGGTAACGTGTTTGTTATGGCTTAGCGTAGAGTGAGTAATAGGCCACAACACTGGGGGAGAGGTGGGGGGGGCCGTCTCATGCACAACCCCGTCGAAAATAATGTATGAATTAAAAGGACAAACAAAAGGGACCTTCTAGGACCCCCATCGTTCTCCTGAGACAACAGGCTGGTTTGGAGCATGACTGTCATTCACTTGGTTCCTAATCGGATTAAAGAAGACGACATAGCAGTGGATAAGTAGGGAGGAGTCGAGGGAAAAACACATTTCGGCTCCTGAACAATTGTATCATCCTATAAGACCGATTCACATGATTGTTCACTAACAACACTGCCCCTTACATTCATCCTCTTTCTCAGAGTGATACACTACATGATCATAAGTATGTGGACACCTGCTCCTCAAAGATCCCATTCCAAAATCATGGGCATTAATATGGAGTTGGTCTCCCCTTTGTTGCTATAACAGGCTCCACTCTTCTGGGAAGGCTTTCCACTAGATGTTGGAACATTGCTGAGGGGACTTGCTTTCATTCAGCCACAAGAGCATTAGTGAGGTCGGGTACTGATGTTGGGCGATTAGGCCTGGCTCTCAGTCGGCGTTCCAGTTCATCCTAAAGGTGTTGGACGGGGCTCAGCCAGGTCTGACTAATGGAAGCAGACATCTCCATTGACTCACAGTGATTGCAGGGCAAAGGCATATATAACAGCTATGGGCAAATACAGCTTCCCTTGCATTGTGCCTCACTGCCAGTCCTTTTTGTAAAGACGGGCTACATCTGAACTTCCTCTTATTCAGCGGAGGAGAGAAACACAATGAGCTGGCCTGGGTAACTGGGAAAGAGGAGTCAGTTGGCGCGAGAGAGAAGGGGGTGCACATTGTTGGCATGGTGATGCCCTCTGTCATCCTCCCACTCAGGGTCGAGAGAGAGCGAGAGAGGAAGGTGAAAGCACGAGAGAGAGAGTGCACACTGATATCTCTCTAAAGGAAAGAGGGTCAACCATTTTCAGCCTCTTTATAGACAGTGCTGAGAACAACCACCATCTAGGGTGCCATTAACACACAAAGACAGCACAGGTATAAAGGTAACGAAAACATACAAAATCAATTACACCAGATAACCTCTTCAACACATGCAATATATTGAGAAACCATAGCGATGGGTTTAAATTGCTCTTTTTGCTTTTGGCCATCTGGTAACCTACAGCAACAACTGGATGACCCATCCTTAAAATTACCTTGGCTGAGCATATTGGGTCCACTCAGCAGATACCTTGGCTGAGCATGTTGGGTCCACTCAGCAGATACCTTGGCTGAGCATGTTGGGTCCACTCAGCAGATACCTTGGCTGAGCATGTTGGGTCCACTCAGCAGATACCTTGGCTGAGCATGTTGGGTCCACTCAGCAGATACCTTGGCTGAGCATGTTGGGTCCACTCAGCAGATACCTTGGCTGAGCATATTGGGTCCACTCAGCAGATACCTTGGCTGAGCATATTGGGTCCACTCAGCAGATAGTGGAGCGTTTGTGTGAAAGAAAAGCGTGGCTGACAGGAATGCCACAATGAATAATTTGTGTGATTCCTGCTTCAAGATGTCGGATAAACACGATGAAATAAACACAGCATGTTAAGGAGACGATTATTTACATGAGCAAACAGATGGTATGAGTATTATAGCCATTACTCAACACACAGGGTTCAACAGAGAGGCCTTTACCGTGCCGGTGTGCCAAAGGTCACAGAGCAGAGGGGCCATAACAACCACCACACACTCCAACAAAACCTGACCATCTCTCTGCTCAGTTCTCCATTCTAGGAAATGGCCTACCTCTTAAGCATCACTCGTTTACTTCCTGTCCAAATTCTGCCATCCAACTTCAATGAAGACCAACCCAGAATACTGTAAGAAAAATAAACAATTTAATTTACATTCTGCCACAGCCATCATTCTCCTAGAATGTCTAGAATGCCAATGGCATACAATTCATTCTGACCTAGAGCTATGCAGACAAAAACTCCGCAGACCATTCAGCATATCCTCTGAATGACACAGTGACTTGCTGTCTACAGTATATTAGAGGACAAAGCAGAGCGTAGGACTGCTTCATTACGGAGCCCTCCATGGAGTCGGGCCCTCGTGCCTGCCATGTGCTGGTAGTACGGAGGATTGGAGATAAAAATAGACATTGTGAAGAGAAGCAGCAGCAATGTCTATGATGAATGTTAAGAGTCAGTGGATTTTGTCCCTGAATATCATGAATAGAAAATACCAATTTCAGGATTATCATTAAAAAAGGTTTATTTTTTATTCAAGGTTTAGTTTATCATCATGGTGTACAACATTGGCAGCTAAGAGCTACATTTCAGTGCAGTCCATGCCTAAATAAAGAAGCTAATATTTAATTAAAGAGTCTTTGTTCCTGTGAAGTCATTTTCTTTGAGGGTGAAAACATGTCTGACTTCACCAGGATAGAGACACGTGTTTAAATTGTTGCCGGGAAGAAAAAGTGTTGGAGAGATTAAAAGCAAGATAAAGGGTATGCAACTACGCATCACACAGGAGGGACGATTTGGAGTATGGCACTGAGGCATTGTTCTTAACTAAGCCTTCGGATGTTGCGCCCTCAATAGGCTCTCATCGACAGCCACCCACAGTGTCTGTGGCCATCATTAGCATTGCCATAGCAGGGAACTTCCTTTTTCCCTGTTGCTCATTGCTGATAGCAAGACACCCTGCAAAGGTGCACTTGAATACTCTCAAATACTGGAGCGTGAACACACACACACATAGGAAGTGAGAAATATACTGCGGCTACATAGGATACAAATGTCCTTAGTGTTTTTACAGTACAAGTCTCTTCTTTCAATGGCGTTACAAACCCCCGTTAGCATTAAAACAATAGCTGCATTATTAATACCATCTTTTTAACTGATCATCTGGGTTACTGTACTCTCAGCCCAAACCGTATGTTAAGGTGGCCCTTTCCTAATGCAGATGAATGATGGGGACCTTTGAGTAGTGAAATCTGCTCTCCCCTCACGGGACTGCCTCATGTGGGCCTGCCTCATGTGGGCCTGCCTCCAGTCTCCAGTCCCCATCGTCCAATTATGAAACACGAGTGTGGCTGCTCCCGTACAAACTCACATAAAGGATATTTGAGACGCGCCTCCCCCCCCTTGGCAATGACGATAGGTAGGAAACCTAACACTGAACTAGCTTGGGTTTGTAGCTACCAACAATAAATCATTTTTCAATAGCTTGTCCCAATAGGTTCTGTGTCTATGAGGGTGTGCAGAGACATACTGTAATCCCTGGTTTCTTACTGACTGGTACAGTAGCTGCAGGTCTGTACTTTGTGTAGACAAGACTAGCCCCGTTTAAAAACTCACCTAGGAGTGGTTTAGGGAAAACGCCTACATTCCCTTCTGCTTAAAAGGAACATCTAGTCCCCACAACAGTCAGCATATTCATTATTGGGCAACAACAAGGCAATCATGTCGAAAATCCCTGGATGGATATTTGGATCAGTGGCACAATTACAGACGGTTAGCGCAGCGTATCTCAACATGACTAGAAATAATGAACGGCAGCAACAAAATAAGGCATTATGCATGGCCAAATGTAGCCATTCTGGCACAGTCAAAACAAACTTTAACAAGTGGGGCCACAGCAAAATAACATGCCCTCATTTCATAGAGAAGGACGGGCTTCCATGAGTAAACTCTTCCGCTAACTTGAGCAATGCTCACTTTTCAGTACTGGGAGAAGGTAGGCTGGTAGAGCTCCTGTTCTGAGATTCAGTTTGCAAACATAGACAACTACACAGGACCGCAAGAGTAGACCCTTTGTCTTTCTTCCACTCCAGCTTCTATTAGCACAGAGCAAATTCTCCAGTGTTACATGTTTCCCAGAGTGCCTTGCCTTTCTGGTGAATTGTGGAGTTACCATCCATGACTGTATTTGTTAGTGACAGAGACATGGTTTTTTGCAGTCTTTTTTTGTCCTATGGCCTTCACACCAAGTGAGATCCTAAGTGAATATATTATCATTAAACATTGAATTATTCAACATGTTACAAGTATTTTTAAAAATACCTTATTTTGAGGGCTTAGGTTTACCCTAATACAGTGGCCTGAAACACATGCTTTTTAGGTATGCAAGTCACATTATGCTGCCTTGTGAAGTTTACTTCCTAATGGAATCCAGCTAGAGTTGGCATATCCAACATATGGAATTTTTATTCACCAATAACCTGAACTCAGAATGACTGCTGGGTTGGGAAGTCTAAGATACGAGACTATCTAAACTGGAACAACACATTTCAGTAATGGGTGGAATAAAACAGATTGGATTAGTTTAGAAAAACGTATGTTATATTTGAGTAGCATAAGATTAATTAATCAATGTATGAAAACAGATAGTGAAACAAAACAATTTTAAAAAAATCTACCTGCAATAGAGCATTCTGGGAAATATGATAAGTGGGGTTTTGGTTAAACACTGGTTATTAACACCAACACTTGGGTTATTTTACACCAGCAAGTGTTAATTTAACACCTGAATCAACACTAGAAATGTTAGGTAACACTGGCCAATTTGCTGTGCGTGTAAATGGCTGTCCTGGAGGAGTGAACATGAAGAGCCTGAAACTCCCAACAAAAACAAGCGGTGCCATTCAGAGAAGTAAGGGAACAGCACTGTCATTCTGTCTCCTATATGCCTGGCTAACATCTGGCTAACGCCGAGCCATTCAGGGGAAGTAAGGGAACAGCACTGTCATTCTGTCTCCTATACGCCTGGCTAACATCTGGCTAACGCTGAGCCATTCAGGGGAAGAAAGGGAACAGCACTGTCATTCTGTCTCCTATACGCCTGGCTAACATCTGGCTAACGCTGAGCCATTCAGGGGAAGTAAGAGAACAGCACTGTCATTCTGTCTCCTATACGCCTGGCTAACATCTGGCTAACGCCGAGCCATTCAGGGGAAGTAAGGGAACAGCACTGTCATTCTGTCTCCTATACGCCTGGCTAACATCTGGCTAACGCTGAGCCATTCAGGGGAAGAAAGGGAACAGCACTGTCATTCTGTCTCCTATACGCCTGGCTAACATCTGGCTAACGCTGAGCCATTCAGGGGAAGAAAGGGAACAGCACTGTCATTCTGTCTCCTATACGCCTGGCTAACCAAAAAAAAAAACTGTGAACACAACACAGTCTGAGTCTCAACAGGGACCTAGAACAGAGGGATGGAAGACTAATAGATCATGTAGACCACCATGTTCTGGCTGCCCTGAAGCTTAGTCACACCAGATTTACATTCTGGTCATCATCATTCTCTCAGAGTAAGAGATCACATGGACGGCTGCTCCCTAGAAAGACCACGTTCAGACTTCTCTACAGCCTGGTAGGTATGAGATCCACCAGAGGAAAGCTTTTGGCATGGAAAGGACAGCGGCACACACAGAGTGTCACAGAGGTTAGCCAGTTGCAGCTAGTGTAACTTACACGCACGTGAAGCAACTGCAGGGGACATGATGATATCCAATCCAGGCAGAGTTGGGTAGGTACCAGGTGTATCAGAAGTCTAGCATGTGGGTGTCAGTGTTCAAGCTAAGGGAGGCCTACTTGCCCTTTCAACGGGACATGATTAGTACTGCTGCACCCCTCTAGCTCCTCCTGGGCTTCTTCTATTTTTAGCGGCCTCCTACAGTCAGCGGGGATCAGGAAGTGTCTGTCTGTTCAGCTTCAGAGGACGCTGACCTGTTACCTGATAGCCCAGCCACTAATGCCAGGGCCAGGCTGAGGACCGCAGGAAGGCTGTAAAGGTTAGTTGCATCATAGACCCAGCACTGAGCCAGAGAGCAGAGGCTGTAGGGTGAGTCTCATTAGACGAAAGAGGCTGTAGGGTGCATCTCATTAGTCTAAAGTGGCTTCCTCTCCTCTGCATGCACTGATATGAAAAGTGTGAATAGGTTTCAAGGAAAATGAAATGTGGAGAAGACTAAGTTTTAACCTCCCTCTCAGGTCCAACTAATTCACCTCACCGATCACATCTCCACAAGGTTTCTATTCCTCTGAACCAACTTCATAGTGGGTGTGAGCAGTCTATAAAAACAGACACTGATAAACTCACTGATTGACATGCCATAGAAGAGACTGACAGACCGATAGCACTGACAAATGTTGTCTGTAGCCTAATTATTGTACAACGTCCACACTCCGTGGTTTCACTACTTGGCTTTGTGTTCTGGGTGTTCATTTTTCTCCCAGAATGACATGTGTGAACCTCTTTCAGAGTCTCTGATTGTATGAATGTAGTAGGCCAGACACTAGAAGGAATATGCTATTTTTCCTCTACTGCCTTGCTCGAACATCACAGAAGCAAAATGGGATGTTATTTGGGCCGGAGTGGATCAGAAACGCTAAATGTATTGAGCAAAAAGAGCTTCTAATCCTCAACTGCCTGAAAACTGATGCACTTTCATATGGTCGTCGGCCAAGAAATGCTAGTCGCTCGCGCGAGTCCTTCTTTAAAAACGCAAACTGGGAGACAAGATACTAATCCCAACCAGCACACTTGTTCGCCAAAGAGCCAATTCCCTGAGAAATGTATCAGACTCTCTGTGTCAACAGAATGCTATAGTAGGAAGGAAGAGGGTGAAAAAACTAAGAATAAAACATTTTAAAAAATCACTATTGAAGAAGAGATGTGGCCCGGCTGGATATACCAGTTGGCTGTAATGTGACGAAGACTGTCACACTGAAAGGTAAAACCACAGAACAATAGCAGTGGCTAGGGGAAAAACACTGGGCTCATGCTAATGTTTTAGCCTGGTTTACTTGGTTTGGTTCAATGCCCAAAGTCAGGCCCTATGGTTTGGGTTAGACAGTGTTGGCAAATGCCTTTCATGTGCACATTCCCAAAAGGGGAAATAGTTTTCTATTCCACTGCCAACTATTCCAAGCGGCACTTTCCTGAGCCATAATGGGCCGCTGTCACAGTACCAGTATCTTGACCCTCGCCCTCCTCACTTTAGAGAGCGAGCTAAAAAGAATGCTTCGACACACAATAAAGGGGCAGGGCTACAGCGTTCCAGGTTGACATCCTAAACTATGTAGCCAGCTCCAACATTTCCATACAGGCCTGCATCCCAACTTGAGACACAACAATGTAAAATAATGCAAAGTGTCTGTATCTGTTCATATGGGGAGATATCACACGAGGACAGTCACCCCAGCTATAAATGGAACAGATTCCTAGAAGCTGTGTGGGGCACACATTCCAATTCATTCACATTAGTCCAGTCATGAAATAAAGTGAGGCTTTCCTTTCTCGTCTGATAACACCATCACTACATTAACATTACATTACATTTAAGTCATTTAGCAGACGCTCTTATCCAGAGCAACTTACAAATTGGTGCGTTCACCTTATGATATCCAATGGAACAACCACTTTACAATAGTGCATCTAAATCTTTTGGGGGGGGGGGGGGGGGGGGTTAGAAGGATTACTTTATACTATCCTAGGTATTCCTTAAAGAGGTGGGGTTAACCAAAACAAACAAAGCAGGAGTGGGGAAATGAACAGGGGGCTCTTCTAAAGACAACCGTGTACGATTAGAAGCTAGAGGACATGTTGACTGAGTGAACGGTGACTGTTGTGGACATTACACTGTACGTCACGCCAGAGTAAAGTTCAAGTGATGACAGAGATCGTCGCCGTGCATACCGACACTCCTGTAACAAAATCAGCACTATGAATTTACTCCAAAAGTTACAGTGATGACAGATTGACGTCTCAGCTCAGTAGCATCTGTGCTGTGGTTATTCTGGTCAAACAGGGTCTGGTATGACTTCAGGTCAACAAACCTCCACAACCCCATCCAGTTCTACCACTGCGGTGTCCTTGAGGCTGATGTTATCTGGTGTTGCTGTCAGCTGCTGCCGCTGATTGGGCAACAGTGCAAAGACAGAGAATTTTAAAAAGTCAAAATGTAATCGTCACTGATCAATGATAACCAAATACATTGGTCTGGGCACATTCCCATCTATGCCTTCCAGGTTAGGAAGAGTTGACATCCTATTACCATTTGAGTAAGTTAGCAGACACTCTTATCCAGAGAGATTTACAGTGGAAAGAAAGAGAAATTAAAAGACTCAGAAACACACAGACACACACTGGTCCACCGGTGCAGTAAACCTGTCAGAACTACAGTAACAACATAGTAGTACCAGTGAAGGTACTCTGTTGAACTCCTCCTATAAGGCCATCACTTCCCATCTGCTGAGTCTGACCCATATGCTAACTATACTCAGTCTCTGCTGATGTAACAAGGCCACAGCTCCCAGCAACCCAGAGAGTAAGGCTACTTATTAAGAGGGTGTCATCTTCTGTAACGTTGCCCTAGTGACGCATTTTACCCTCTGCTGGCTAGGCCAGCTTGGGGTCCTCCTTGGGGTCCTCCCTGTGCCAGGTCCCATGTCAGGATATGAACCATGATCATCGTCACTGGACATCTGCACGTGTGTCAGTCCGTCCATCTGACGTATCCATTATCACATGGTCTAGAGAGAGAGGTCAATAGTCTGACAGAGATCAGTGTCAGAATGATGTAACAATTCAATTTGCCAAAGTTCCTGCTCTACCAGATGTTAACTGGTTCGTGTTGAGGGGATCTAGATGATGTGCTAGTCTTTCATCCCTCTGTTCCAGTTCCCTGTTGAGACTCAGGCTGTGTTGTGTGTTCCCAAGGCAGCAGCCAATGACGATCCTTAATAAAATACAAATACATTTGTATCCAGGGGTGTAATGGATACTGGACAATGTGGTGTAGACTACCCAACCCTTCAATGTAGGCCAACAAGACCCTGACTATCTGGGTTAGTGATGGATAAACCCTTCTGTATAAAAGCGGTGGATTACACAGAAGTGGCAGCTGTGCATTTTGATTTTCATTCAGAATGCAGCTGATTTAATATTTTTACGGCATTAGAGAATCAATAGAGAATACTTAAATCACAGTTTATAACAACATTGAAATGTATTTTTCTCAATGAACAGGGGTGTAGTAAGGTGGGCTATTTGCGAAGAAGAGTTGGCCTGTTTGATGTGGACATACAGACAGGTGTGGCATTATTTCCCAATCAACTGCAATATTTATATTACACCACACTGCCCCCCCCAAAAAAATACAAAAATATTGCAGTCGATTGGGAAATAATGCCACACCTGTCTGTATGTCCACATCAAACAGGCCAACTCTTCTTCGCAAATAGCCCACCTTACTACACCCCTGTTCATTGAGAATAATACATTTCAATGTTGTAATAAACTGTGATTTAAGTATTCTCTATTGATTTCCCAAAGGCAATATCGCGCATGTCACAGCATCCCATTTCTTCACCACGACTCACCTAATGTTTTGACAGCGATCTGCCGCGTTAAAGGTGGAGGTAGATTGATACACACCAAATCCACATCCTGATGCAGCAAAACGTCGTCGATTCTATTGGTATAAAACGGTACGTTCATTTCTTTGGCCAGCTCCTCGGCTTCCTCCTGAGTCCGTCCCCATAGAGCCTTAACGGCGAATCCTTCGTTCTTCAGAAGAGGGATAATCACCCGCGTGGTCAAGCTGGTGCCAAACACGCCGACCCCGGGAAGCATGGCTCGAGTCCCGGTATTCACAACCAGCTTTCACCACATACCGACTCGGCAGACGCTGGGAGAAACGCGATTGTTAACATTATGTTGGTGATCCACCTGCGCAGATCGACTGGGCACCTCGCATTTTAGCATCTGTTTACTCCATTTGTCATAGATATTGTCCTATACACCGTTATTCCAACTAGAACACGACAAGCCGCGTGTTATATCTACATATCATAATTGAAATGCACCATTCCGAATGATCTGCGAAACGCGCGCCGCACTCACCGATGGACACGGCATCTTTCCTGTAACGCCCTCGTTACAGATAATGAAACCACGAAAATGAGTCAGAATTTCCTCTTTGCAGTGTTCTACTAGTGATGTGAAAACGCATTCAATAAGCCTGGGAGAATTCCTGTATTTAATGCAACAGCGGTGTTATACCGATTGTTATTGATGTTGCAACCCAGTTATCCACTCACTGTGCTCGATACGTCAGCCTCCCAGCACCATCCCCTCCCCGTTTTAACCCTGTCGTCCCTGGCATGAATGTAACGTGAATAGCAAACTCATATTGTGTGAGTTTTTTTATAGGGCAGGGCAGCTCTAACCAACATCTCCAATCTCGTCTCATTGATTGGACTCCAGGTTAGCTGACTCCTGACTCCAATTAGCTTTTGGAGAAGTATTTAACCTTACCTTTTCCAACCTACACTGTGAATGTTTAAATGATGTATTTCTTGTCTATATTGAATACAATAATTTGTGTGCAATTAGTTTAAGCAGACTGTGTTTGTTGTTGCGACTAATTTTATGACCAATTTATGCAGAAATCCAGAAAATTCCAAACGGTTCACATAGTTTTTATTGCCACTGTATGTAAATATGATATTTCAGTTTTTTTTTTTTTTTTTTTTATAAATTAGCAAACATTTCTAAAAACCTGTTTTTGCTTTGTCATTATGGGGTATTGTGTGTGTAGATTGATGAGGGGGAAAAAAACTGTTTAAATCAATTTTAGAATAAGGCTGTAACCTAACAAAATGTGGAAAAAGTCAAAAAGGGTCTTTATACTTTGCGAAGGCACTCTGTCATTGAAAATGTTTAGCAAATCATTGGAGTGACGACAAAGAACAGACAGGATATAAAAAAATTGGTAAGTGTTCTAGCAGTTGTTTAGTTAATGAAGCGATAGACACATTTTTAGAAGGAGGAGAAAGCATTTAAAAAACAATAGGTTCTCGAATGAGGAAACTTCTCCACATGACACAGGGCTACATACTTTATATACTTATGTCTGCGAACAAAAGGGATAAAGCTTGGAACGTCATTGGTAGCAGTCATATCTTATAACTTGAGCTACTTTGAATTCTGCAGCGTAGAACAAAGCCCTGGTAGCGGTGAGGATTTGAATGTCATCGTGATAGAGGTCGCTGTAACATTGCAATGCTCCTAGACATCTTTTCAGAGTGTGAACACGCGTGTAAACTTCACAGCGGGAAGTCCTCTCCTGAATTCTGTCAGTTCGCCTTATTTCACAGCTACTAACGCTGAAATGATCTGACAGTTATTCCTAGGCCTACTGGGCAGAGCGGTGAGGCAGAGCAGTCTTCTATGGCAGATTCTGCATAGTGTTACCACAACTCTGTTGAACTGACAAGCTGTACAACTGACACAAGTCAACATCAACAATCGAATCAATTCACTGAATGGAGAAAGCTGAATTAGTTAGCCTAATAAGTCAATATACACTGAATGGAGAAAGCTGAATAAGTTAGCCTAATAAGTCAATATACACTGAATGGAGAAAGCTGAATAAGTTAGCCTAATAAGTCAATATACACTGAATGGAGAAAGCTGAATAAGTTAGCCTAATAAGTCAATATACAGATGGTTAGTTTAGGCTTCAGCATGTTGTGTCAGTGTACACTACATATCTTCCATTCATTTTCTAACGTCAGTGGACTTGGTGGGATGAGCCACATGTATTATCCGTCAGTGTGCCATTGATTCGGTAAACAACAGCGCAAACCGTGGCGGTACTTTGCCCAGCTTGTGCTGACTATTCATATAACGTAGGAGGTCAAAGGTCATTCAAGGCCAAAGTTCTGGTTCTTTTCCTGATCCAGTGGAAGAAGAACTTCTTGAGAATTTGCCTCGAATCACAGATCTATGATCAGATTATCCAAACCCTTAATGTTATGGGGACAGAAGAATATCTGACTCTGGACCAGCGGTTATTAAGGGCAATTCAACTTCGGAGTGATGGGTTACAGGGCTTGGGGTCACTATGCATTTATCTCCCTTCTCCACCTTGAAGCAGCCACAGTGCAGGCTTGCAGGATGGCAAAGAGAATCCATCTGGTGAGCGTCCATACGAGCCTCTAGGTATAGGAAGGACATGGGACTAGTAAGGGACATGGTTTACAAGCACTGGCTTGTTTTAACCCACCTACAGTAACAGAGACCAACGCATTCCACATAGGCTATGTGGAGCTTCACAGTCACCATGACTACCCATTCTCATGTCTGAGCAAGAAGTGTTCAAGTCAAAAGTGAGGCCAGCAGGCTCATGCCAAGGTGAGTCATCTGTGTGTGTGTGTCTGTGTGACACAGTATCACAAACAGACTGAATAACATTGCAACACACTTCTGGTATGTCTTCTGTCTCTCTTTCTCTGTTCGCTCTCTAATTTAATTCAATGCTCGTGCTGTTGATTTGCTGAAGATGGCAGTCACGTCCTGCTATGTGACCGGGCGGAATGTGACTGGGGTTTCTGTCTGTCTGTCTGTCTGGCTAGGAGGATTAACAAGAGGCACCGAGGTAGGGACGAGGGCAACGACTTACCATGGCTCTCCTTGGGACCTACTGAGGATAGAGAGTGTTAGTCTGGAAGCCTGAATCTACTGTAAACATTTTCCCTGTCCATCAACATGACAAAATAGGAGTGTCACCACACACACACACACACACACACACACACACACACACACACACACCAAAACCTTCCCCTGGTTTGACATAGAGATAAAGTGGTGGTAGCCGTCCTTCCTGTAAAGTGATACAACACACAGATACAAGACCTCATCCTCTGCCGTCAGGTTAATCATAGTGACATGGAGAATCCCCACCGATCTATCGTCCCTGATAAAAAAAAGCCTTTCCCTCTTGAAACCTTGTGTCAGCCAGTAGCTCACACGAGACACGCTCCTTGCCCCTCCCTGCACCATTCCTTAGGTATGATGCTTATAGACTTGGTCATAATGGCAGATGGTTACTGTGTCGCCTCAGCCTGAGTCTATACTGTCAGGGGAGAGCTACTAATGGACACTGAATAGGATGTCAAATAATTAGTACCAGACTATATGCAGCATCTTTTATATGTCATTTCCTGTTTACGTTCAGAGGCAGGGCTGGGGTGGCACCTTGCAGGCACATTCTTTAAGTGGCCCCTCTATTGGCAGTGGATCATTTGTATTTTTCCAGATAGCTGACTAACTTACCAATCTAAAAAAAATGTAGTCGACATGGGCTAATTGAGTGACTGTCAGTGACTGGTATAAGAGGAAATCTGCTGATGTGCTACCAAATTTCACCGTGTGTATTCTACTATTGTAACTGTCACCAGCGAGTTGAGACCCAGGCCGGCCCTGACCAGAAGGACCTACAGAGCTTTACAGCACCAACGGCTTGTCGGGATTGTACTGTAACAAACAATTCCTCTGGCTTGTTATATAAAACTCGTGTTTTATATATTGTATGAATACTCATAAATGTACATAGAACACTCTAAGTACACAAATACAAGTTCCGAAATGAGTATTTATATGTTAGCAAGAGCAAGATGGAATATGCACAGAAATCAGTGGCGGTCGGTGCCGTTTAAGATGAGGGAGGACGATTTATTTTCATGAGCATGGCCTTAGTTCTTTTACTGCATATTGGATGACTGTCAATCATATTCACTCAGTTCAATGTAACATCAATAGGTTTAGGCTACTACATGATACTCAAATTCAAGTATGTTTATCCCCGTTTTTTCCGTTTAAGAATTGGCGGAATGAATACACCCCTGATCACACGTAAACACACAGCCAAGTTGTATTCCTTCTCACCATATTAGCTAAAGTAATGTCATAGTCAGCATAGCCATTAGAACTAACTCGTTACTAAACCCACTACAATCATGCAGTAACATTAGTGTATAGTCAGTAAGCAGTTACACCGGTAGGCCCCGGTGGCAATAAATTAGTAAAACTAAAAGCTTACCTTGACTTGGAAGAGTTCCAGTGTTGTGTTGGATTGTCAGAGCCAGCTAGCTAACATAGCATCCCTCTGTTTGAGCAGGGTGTCTTAGTAGGCTAAACTAGCTAGTTGCATTTGCTAGCTAAGTAAGTGAAACTGAAGGGGAAAAAAATGACATCTCTCTCTCTATATATATATATATATATATCTTGCTTTTCCTTAATTTTGGAAGAAATTAATTTGTTAAAAACGGTTAAAATATTGTCTCGCTCTCTCCTTGAGTCAACTACTCACCACATGTTATACACAGCAGTGCTAGCTAGAGGTATCTTATGCTTTCAGTACTAGATTCATTCTCTGATCCTTTGATTGGGTGGACAACATGTCAGTTCATGCTGCAAGAGCTCTGATAGGTTGGAGGACATCCTCCGGAAGTTGTCATAATTACTGTGTAAGTCTATGGAAGGGGGTGAGAACCATGAGCCTCCTAGGTTTTGTATTGAAGTCAATGTACAGAAGCTAGCTGTCCTCCGGCGACACCATGGTGCTACCCTACAGAGTACTGTTGAGGCTACTGTAGACATTCTTTGCAAAATAGTGTGTTTTAATAAATTATTTGGTGACATGATTATATTTAGGATAGTTTTATCTTCAATTTTTAATTTTTTTCTAAAATTCACTGAGGAGGTCCTTCCTGCTAAACAACAGGGGTGTTTAATGCCAACACTAAATTAAACTGCAATTCAGCAGTACGTATCAGAGGTGACTAAGGTCGGAAAGGTCACACAGAGGGCACTACTTTAACACTACGGTCTTGTTAAACCAGATAAAAGGTCATTCAGGAGGCTATAGAAGGTGCATCTTTATAACCCTTGTTTCTATTCAGCAATTCACACCTACTGGCATGTTACGCGTTCACTTTAATACTATAACATATGGGGTTACTAGAGGAAGCTCCCTGAGATTCCTATATGATTGCAAACATGCAGCATCTCCATGAGCTCTGTGAGGAAGGGCAAGTCATGTGATGGACTCTACAGCTCTCTCTCACTCTCTTGTTGGCTGCCCCCTGGTGGAGAGATTCTACAATGTTATACCCCCATATGACAGATGCAATATGATGGGACCAGTTACATTAATAAAGATACCTTTAAAAAACAATAGAGCCTTCATATCACTTATGTAAGTAGATGCATTTATGTGACACTTCTCAATATAACAATATACTGCATACCTATCCTGCGGTCAATTTAACATAATGAACCTTTGGTTTTTGGAGGTTCCAAACTTCTTCCATTTAAGAATATATATATATATTTTACACCTTTATTTAACTAAGCAAGTCAGTTAAGAACAAATTCTTATTTTCAATGATGGCCTAGGAACAGTGGGTTAAACTGCCTTGTTCAGGGGCAGAATGATTGAGGCCACTGTGTTCTTGGGGACCTTCAAAGATGCATAATTTCTTTGGTGCCCTTCTCTAGATCTGTACCTCGACACAATCCCGTCAAGAGCTCTACGGACATTTCCTTCGACCTCATAGTAAATGCCAGAGCAAAAACCAAGCTGTCAACTGTGGGACCTTTATATAGACAGGTGTGTGCCTTTCCAAATTTGTTTTATTTAACCTTTTATTGAACTCATGTTCAATCAATTGAATTTACCACAGGTGGACTACAATCAAGTTGTAGAAACATCTCAAGGATGATCAATGTAAACAGGATGCATCTAAGCTAAATTTCGAGTCTCACAGCAAAGGGTCTGACTACTTATGTAAATAAAGTGTTTTTTAAATTTTTTATGCATTTGCACACATTTATAAACCTGTTTTTTGCTTTGTCATTATGGGGTATTGTGTGTAGATTGATGAGGGAACATTTTAGAATAAGGCTGTAACGTAACAAAATGTGTAAAAACTCAAGGAGTCTGAATATTTTCCGAATGCACTGTATATTCGAAACAATATACTGTATTTATCTCAACAGAATATACTGTATAGCTCAACACTACATCCAACAATGTAGCCCAGGATTATGTTGAAATAGGAGATATTACCCTGCTCAAATAAATATTTTTATGCAATGACAAACCTAACAAAATGACACAGTAGGCTATACAGTTCTGACATAATTCAGCACTTTTATTTATATTTACTCAGAGGCACAGATACAATTTAAAAGGGCTACCCTCCACTACGTGTATGCCCACACGTGACTTCCTACTAGAGTCTGTGACGTGTATCCACTAAGCTGGACAGCAGCAGCAGTACCACCACACGTAGATGCACTGCTTCTCCCTCAGAATGAGCGGAGGCTCACTCCTCAATCGCTTGGAATCGCTTCATATAAAAAATTGTTACCATTTACAGAGAAAAAAATAAATAAAGCGATTCGAACAGGTTTATTCTCCTCTGACAAAGCCTCCACGGTATTCACCTCGAGGTAGATTACATTCTCTCGTCACTTAAACCAGATTGGTGGAACATATGCTGCTTACACGTCCTATACAGTTACCCAGAAGCCTTAGCTTTGTGTCCTCTAAGGTTTTTTACACTATTAACAACGTGATATTTCATATCAGACTCAAAGATTTGATCTTTGGGGGCTAGAAACCTTAAAATAATAAAACATGTTAAATGAACTTAAAATCATATTAGTAACATAACCCATTCTCCAACTGGCTCCTATAAAATCCTTTCTGTGAAATCTCCACCAGTCCAAGCAGAGGTCTTCAAAAACCTTGTCCATGTTGTGTTTCCAATGGGTTAGGAAAAAACACAAACATACCTGCAAACGTCTTGACATATAACCCCCACCCCTCCTTAAAATCACAAGACTCCAGTCCTGAAAAGTCACAGAGTCAGGTATAACGTAACTGTTAAGTGCAGACAGACACTACGACTACTAGACACAACATTGTCTAACTGATGGTCGACTCTACAACAACAGAGACACTCATTGAGACATACTGTTGAAAAATACAATGTTCTGGTTACAAAATACTACACAGCTACAAAAAAGTTCAAAATAAAATGCGGAGGTATATACAGGAGTTAGGGGAGTGATTCCTTCCTTTGTCCCAATAGTTTCCTATATCTGGTGCCAGTTGCCTATAGAAGTAGCCTACATGTGCCCTAGAAATCACAGATGCCATTGCCTCCACTGTTAATATGCAGCCTACAAGGAAGTCATTTTGTAACTAGGAACCTGCATACTGCTCGTTGGCATCACTGCTCTTTATTAAGCTTTACGTATCGGCCTCAAGTCCTTCGTCAGAGCTCTCTTTTTCCCCCCTCATCTTATTCAAATGTTACCATGCACCTGCAACAAAGAGAGCTCAGATGTGCGAGTGCCTTTTAAATTTTGTAACCAGAAACTCAAAATGTTCTTTTTTAATTTGTGTTCAAATGTGTGTAAATCTGTTTCCAAATCAAAATAATTAAGTGATTATAATGCCTTATAATGTATTTACAAATTAAAGGTGATCTTGGCCGCCCCGACCTACAAGCACCTGTTAACACGTGCACTGTGGCTGACATTGACAAACATATACTTTCACATCAGTCTATTTGGCACTCTTTTTCCCCATACAAAGTCAAAATGATTCATCGGGGTCAGCTGACATGAAACCTAGAGACTAAGCATACAAATAATAGGAGAACAAATCCTGCCATTGAACAGTGTGATCAGCTGGTTTCTATGGCCCCCACATCCTATGGCCCCCACATCCTATGGCCTCCACATCCTATGGCCCCCACATCCTATGGCCCCCACATCCTATGGCCCCCACATCCTATGGCCCTCACATCCTATGGCCCCCACAGCTGTCCTATATGATTTCTCTAAGAGACAGCATGTTTTCATGCTCTTATGCCCCCCCCCAACACTCTGCATGCCCCCCCCCCACACACACTCTGCATGCCCCCCCCGCCACACTCTGCATGCCCCCCCCCCCACACACACTCTGCATGCCCCCCCCCCACACACACTCTGCATGCCCCCCCCACACACTCTGCATGCCCCCCCCCACACTCTGCATGCCCCCCCCCCCCCCCACTACATGGGACAGAGTTACTTCATAATGACACTCTTCCTCCCGTCTATTCCAGTACAGAATCTTGGTTTGGTGTCCTGCGATAGACAAGTGATACTCACAAATCCCAACCATGTGAACTTAGTGGTCACTGTATTACAAGGAAAGGGAAGGGGAAATACCTGGTCAGTTGTACGACTGAATGCATGCAACTTAAATATGTCTTCCGCATTTAACCCAACTCCTCTGACAGCATCCCAGCCTAGAGACTTCTATTAGCAGAGCTAAACTATGCAGTGAACAGAAAATACTGCAGTACTGTACATCGAAAGACGGAGCAAAATGCGGTGTGTTGACAATGTCCGTATCGACACCTAAAACGGACACAACAGTGGTTCCGTCATGCCAAATAGTGTGTCCCTCTAAATCATTAGCGTCCGTTGCTATGTTTATTTGGCCGGGGGAACGGGGCACTATTTGGCACGATGGCTCCAACAACAACCTTTTTGTTTCTGATTGAGGGTCAAAGACAACTGACCAATTCTTTTAGTTAATGATTCGGTCAGATTGAGCTCTAGTGTCAAACCAGCTCATGATTGGTCCTGTATGTTGATGCACAGATCTAATGGGATCTGGTAGGGGAAGTACCTTAGTGACCCCAGTTGTCCTAGACTTGTTAAGCTGTGGAACAGCATGTGAATTTAAACCAGCACTCCTGAACATAGGATCTTTACAACAAAAAAAGCAATTTCCATTCACTGCACCCTTGAATACAATTTCCAACAAAACGCAACTTTGTGAATCTTTATATAAATATGATTAATACGGTGTACTGTGTGTAATATATAGTCAGCAAGGGCTAAACACAATAATATATTGTATGGCTATCTTCCCAATGCAACGGCTGTACTTGGGGGGCTTTGACCAATGCTACAGAGCCAATACCACAGGGCCCATTCAGGAGACATCCCAGGCAAGGTGGACCACCTTCAGTGTCTCAGGGCTTAGTGAGATGTCTGCAAGTCACCACATCAACAGCATCTATTGCACAACCAAATCCTTGGCCTATCCCTTGCCAAAGCCCCCCACCACACACACACACACACACACACACACACACCTCTTTCAGACTTTGTGCTGCACTCAACAACAACGAGCCAACAATTAGCACAAGCAACATTAACAATTAATCCCTTGACAATTGAAAGAAATGAATGAACCCTAGTCCAACCTAGTGGAGCCATCCACTTACGAGCTAAACCTCCTAACTTCCTCAACTGGAAGTGAGGTTGACAGAACTCCCCTGCGAGTAGATTCAGACGAATAAGAGTGTACCGGTAGTACGGAAGAGCTCCTAATATGACCCCACCTTTAATAATCAAGGGACAATGGAGCTCAGGAAAGCTATAGCAACAACTTGATGTGTGGGACAGATTTGAAATAAAAGTAAGCTTTGTTTTGGACTTTCCACCTCCATCCACAAGAACAGAGATCTGCTGTGGGCTAGGATACGGCAACGATTCACCGAAGCATATTATTCCAGGTTAAAATGTTTCTATTTAGTTCATACAGATATTAGATGGACCAGGAAATATTCATCTATTTCAGGGTTCATAGGAGATGGATTTCTGAGCTGAGAGATACCTTAAGAGGCAGCCGGTTGACATCAATTTGAACCAAAATGAGGACAAACTAAATGATGATTCCCTACATAGTGCATTACACATGACTAGGGCCCATGGTACACAATTACCATGAACATACATGACAACTCAAAACACACACAGAGACAGAGAGTGAGGAGGGAATAAGAAAATCTGAACAATAAACATCAACACGTGTAAAATTAAAAGTTAAAGTGTATGAATGCTGTATCCTCCAGTCGCTCGGCGTGATAGGCAGGCCCCAGGACACCTGTGCTCTCTCCACGAATCAGGGCGATGCTATCACACAACTCTGATTGGTCGTCCCTTCCGAGGTCATGAAGTCCTCTGTCCAATACCATGCCCCCCCCCCCCCTCCTACAATCCCACAGCAACCCAAAGGATTATTTCTCCCTAAAATGCCACCTATTGCCGTGGCCCGGGCACGGCACTTCGTGGGAACGAGCGTTTAAGAGTAGATAGTGATGACTTCGCGGCCGCCCCCGCGGACCAGGAGGACCCGGTTGAGACCCTCAAGCAGAACCTCCAGGAACTCCATGTCTGAGAGGCCAGGGGTCAAGGAAGAAACCAGTCACATGACATGACAGGGGTGGATACAGGTCACATGACTGGCAAGGGGAGCGCATCAGCTGTAAAGCTATAATATGTTTTAAAAGATTTTATTTTATTTCATCTTTATTTAACCAGGTAGGCTAGTTGAGAACAAGTTCTCATTTACAACTGCGACCTGGCCAAGATAAAGCAAAGCAGTTAAAGCAAATACAGTTCGAGATACAACTCAACTATTAACAACTAAACAACCTTTGCAAAGAGATCATCCTCAACCTTGTCAGATCGCTGATGACGATGCATTTGAAGTTAACTCTGGGTAAACATGTCCAACTAAGCAATGCACAATTCTACTAGCATAAATAGTCAAAGTTGAATAAAACAGACATTTGTCTTTAAAAAGGATACAGTTCTCGTCCCCCCCTCTGTTTTTGGGCGGTCCCGGCATGTTGAGCAGGACCAGGTGAGCTCCTTGTGACCTGTTCACCACCACCTCATTCAGCTTGACTGCAGTGTGCATCCGGCGCACGTTAGACTGGTTCCTATACCACACAATGGTGACAGTGAAGAGAGCAGGCTGAACACACCTCAACCCTGACCTCTTACCTTTGACCCTGATTTTTCCAATATTGACATTGAATCCTTACTAGAAATACGACGCTCAACTCCAACTTTGACCAGTGATCCTCCATGTACGTCATCAATGTATAATTCAGGCAAAAGTTTGAGTAAACGTGGTCTAAAATTATGACTCAACAAACAACAGCTAATCTAAAAATCTGTCATTGTTCTCACTTGACACTAAATATTGGTAAGAAAATGTGATTTTGTAAAAAAAAGAAAGCATTCAGTGATGATTGATAAAACACTTCTTGATAATATTGAGCAAATACAGTTTGTATCGTGAGATTGGTAGCCTTTAAACGCAGAGAGACGAGAACACGAAGCAGGACACAAAGCAGGACATAAAGCAGGACCGCTGCTGGTTATGATAGCGAAGCCTTCAGCATTATCATTACACTCTGAATTAGAGATCAGGATGGTAGTCAAAGCAGCGTCATACTTCACACAGCAGCCGTGGCAGGAGGGACATGGTGTACTGACTAACACAATGGGTAAGCCTGTGGGTATGAAATATTCCGAATGCTGATTGGTTGACAGCCATGGTATATCAGACCGTATGCCACGGGTATGACAAAACATTTATTTTTACTGCTCTAATTACGTTGGTAACCAGCTTATAATAGCAATAAGGCACCTCGGGGTTTTGTGATATATGGCCAAGGCTAAGGGCTGTGTCCAGGCACTCTGCGATGCGTTGTGACTAAGAACAGCCCTGAGCCGTGGTATATTGGGCATATACCACACCTTGGAACTTATTGCTTCAGTATAATACTGTGTTGTATACACAGCACTCCAGTATTCAACTTGTTCTTTAATGGACCAGTTCAATATGATATTGGGTGCAATATCGAAAAGCCCTTCTTGAGTTATAGCAAACAGCAAAGTAAAAAAAAAAATGCAGAGCATGATATGAATGGCTTGAAGCTGAATAAACACATCACTAAAACAACGAGGCACTTCCAAAAAACGGCTGTTTTCCATCCAGTTGAGATTTGACAGTGTAAGGACAATATCAGACTGATTGTAATTACCAATTGAAATGGATTTTGAACCCCTGATAGTCTTTGGATCTGGTCCCTATACTAAACAATAAGGCGTTGACAGTATTGTTTGCTCTGACTTAAGTCTGTGTATGGAAAGCGCACTTTTTGGTTGCACTCGCTACATAACATGATGCGATCCCATGCCAATTAACTCTAGGGAGGTCCTTCCAGTTTAACTCTAGGGAGGTCCTTCCAGTTTAACTCTAGGGAGGTCCTTCCAGTTTAACTCTAGGGAGGTCCTTCCAGTTTAACTCTAGGGAGGTCCTTCCCAGTTTAACTCTAGGGAGGTCCTTCCCAGTTTAACTCTAGGGAGGTCCTTCCCAGTTTAACTCTAGGGAGGTCCTTCCCAGTTTAACTCTAGGGAGGTCCTTCCCAGTTTAACTCTAGGGAGGTCCTTCCCAGTTTAACTCTAGGGTGGTCCTTCCCAGTTTAACTCTAGGGAGGTCCTTCCCAGTTTAACTCTAGGGAGGTCCTTCCAGTTTAACTCTAGGGAGGTCCTTCCCAGTTTAACTCTAGGGAGGTCCTTCCCAGTTTAACTCTAGGGAGGTCCTTCCAGTTTAACTCTAGGGAGGTCCTTCCAGTTTAACTCTAGGGAGGTCCTTCCAGTTTACGAGACAAATGTTGGGAGGAATGGGATATGGCTGGGAGGTAAACAAGATGTAAACAAGATGAAGGACACAGAAAATGACTACTGTTACAGAGCAACAGGCATACACATGCACACAGCCTATGGCAAAATGAAATGTGACTTACAGACTCTCCCACTCTCTAGAAGGAGGAAAACGAGACAAAACAACAAACAGGCTTAGACACTTTCCAGACACCCCTGGTGTATCTAATGTAGCACAGCTAAACACAGACACCCCTGGTGTATCTACTGTAGCACAGCTAAACAGAGACACCCCTGGTGTATCTACTGTAGCACAGCTAAACAGAGACACCCCTGGTGTATCTACTGTAGCACAGTGAACAGAAACCCCTGGTGTATCTACTGTAGCACAGCTAAACACAGACACCCCTGGTGTATCTACTGTAGCACAGCTAAACACAGACACCCCTGGTGTATCTACTGTAGCACAGCTAAACACAGACACCCCTGGTGTATCTACTGTAGCACAGCTAAACACAGACACCCCCTGGTGTATCTACTGTAGCACAGTTAAACACAGACACCCCTGGTGTATCTACTGTAGCACAGCTAAACACAGACACCTCTGGTGTATCTACTGTAGCACAGCTAAACAGAAACCCCTGGTGTATCTACTGTAGCACAGTTAAACACAGACCCCCCTGGTGTATCTACTGTAGCACAGCTAAACAGATACCCCTGGTGTATCTACTGTAGCACAGCTAAACACAGATACCCCTGGTGTATCTACTGTAGCACAGCTAAACACAGACCCCCCTGGTGTATCTACTGTAGCACAGCTAAACACAGTGCTTCCCTAATTTTAGAGGGATGGTTCCAGTCAGATGTTTTTACATCTCAAATGTACTGTAGTCAAGAGGTGGGAAAAACAAATCGGACAAACTAACTATCCCTTTTAAATGTATGTTCTCTATTATTGACCTCTGTGGGTCAGGTCCAGTAGTTTCCTAATAATGTTGGTGCTTGTTTGATTTTAGGCTGTGTATTCAACTAGACGTTCCATCTGCCCTTTGAGACGGTGGGTTCAGAAAGACAAAGACATGATGGTCATTAGTCCAAACGGTGGATGTGATGCTCTGTGTGGTGCAGCCATGCATTGGAGATGTGCCCACACACATTCAACATGCCAACGCAGCATGAACACACACCGTGCAGGCCGTGTATCCATTTAAAAAAGACGGTTTCTACAGGTGGTCCTAACAGTACAACAGAGATACTTGCTGAAGAGTCACTGGCTACTCCATTTTGGATCTGGAAGGATTAAGGATAAGAGGTTCATAGTGGTTAACTTACGGTTTCATGTTGAAGAGGTCGCGCACTCCCATGTTGGCCTCGGAGCGGTTACGGTTGCGCTCGGAGAGGAACTTATCCTTTGTCCACGTCATGTGGACTCGGTCAGGGCCGGTGTCCGGCTTGTCGTTGAGCGCGGCATGGGACGCCGTGTTTCTGTCGTGGATCAGCTGGGCCTGAAGGAGATGGAAATGATGAGAGACAAGAGACACACCGAGAGACAGACAGAGACAGACAGACAGACACCGACAGACAGAGACCGAGAGACAAACAGAGACACACCGAGAGACAGAGAGACAGAGACACACCGAGAGACAGAGACACACCGAGAGACAAACAGAGACACACCGAGAGACAAACAGAGACACACCGAGAGACAAACAGAGACACACCGAGAGACAGAGACACACCGAGAGACAGAGAGACAGAGACACACCGAGAGACAGAGACAGACCGAGAGACAAACAGACACACCGAGAGACAAACAGAGACACACCGAGAGACAAACAGAGACACACCGAGAGACAGACACACACCGAGAGACAGACAGACAGAGACACACCGAGAGACAGAGAGAGAGAGAGAGAGACGGAGCGAGAGTGAACAAAAGACAAAGACAGTGACAGAGAGAGAGACGGAAGAAGAGCGAGACAGAGGAAGAGAGAGAGATATATATAGAGAGGGAGAGACTAAACTATGGAGTTCCACAAACCTGGTAGTCAGAAAGACACCACTCATGCAGTCAACACACATAGCAAAAACACGTTTTACATCACAATGAACATGAATGACATGGAAAGTATACAGGGTTACAGTCATACCAACATCTATGATGTGCAACGTGTTCTTTACACAGGCCAATAGCCCTTTAGTAAGGAGTGAGAGAACATGTTAGTTGGAGCTATGACACTGAGATGGAGTGAAAATCCACGGGGAATGAACCAGGTGGAGGGGGGGGGTGTGGACGGAGGAGGGAGAGATAAACAAAAGGATGACACCACGGTGCGCTTGATCAATGACGCATGCTGAAAGACGCGAGTCCATGACGTCCATAGGCCCACTACGGTGAGTAACCTACACAGCCACAGTCACTATCTACCATAGTGGGTCTATCCGGGGGGGGGGGGGCGACTTTAACTGGACATTTTGACTAGACTTTATTACTTCAGGTCCTTGACTTCTAGCAGCTGTGGCTGTGTAAGCGTGGTCTCTGAGGGTTGGTGTCTGATGCTGGTCTCTGAGGGTTGGTGTCTGGGGAGGTGATGCTGGTCTCTGGTGGTTGGTGACTGGGGGTAATGGTGATGCTGGTTTCTGAGGATTGATGACTGGGGGGGTAATGGTGATGCTGGTCTCTGGTGGTTGGTGACTGGGGGGTAATGGTGATGCTGGTCTCTGAGGGTTGGTGACTGGGGGGGTAATGGTGATGCTGGTCTCTGAGGGTTGATGACTGGGGGGGTAATGGTGATGCTGGTCTCTGAGGGTTGGTGACTGGGGGGTGATGCTGGTCTCTGGTGGTTGGTGACTGGGGGGGTAATGGTGATGCTGGTCTCTGAGGGTTGGTGACTGGGGGGGTAATGGTGATGCTGGTCTCTGGGGGTTGGTGACTAGGGGGGTAATGGTGATGCTGGTCTCTGGGGGTTGGTGACTGGGGGGGTAATGGTGATGCTGGTCTCTGGGGGTTGGTGACTAGGGGGGTAATGGTGATGCTGGTCTCTGGGGGTTGGTGACTGGGGGGGTAATGGTGATGATGGTCTCTGAGAGTTGGTGACTGGGGGGTAATGGTGATGCTGGTCTCTGAGGGTTGGTGACTGGGGGGTAATGGTGATGCTGGTCTCTGAGGGTTGGTGTCTGGGGGGGTAATGGTGATGCTGGTCTCTGAGGGTTGGTGACTGGGGGGGTAATGGTGATGCTGGTCTCTGGTGGTTGGTGATGGGGGGGTAATGGTGATGCTGGTCTCTGAGGGTTGGTGACTGGGGGGGTAATGGTGATGCTGGTCTCTGGTGGTTGGTGACTGGGGGGTAATGGTGATGCTGGTCTCTGGTGGTTGGTGACTGGGGGGGTAATGGTGATGCTGGTCTCTGGTGGTTGGTGACTGGGGGGGTAATGGTGATGCTGGTCTCTGGTGGTTGGTGATGGGGGGGTAATGGTGATGCTGGTCTCTGAGGGTTGGTGACTGGGGGGGTAATGGTGATGCTGGTCTCTGGTGGTTGGTGACTGGGGGGGTAATGGTGATGCTGGTCTCTGGTGGTTGGTGACTGGGGGGCTAATGGTGATGCTGGTCTCTGGTGGTTGGTGATGGGGGGGTAATGGTGATGCTAGTCTCTGTGGTGGTAGGGGCCTGCAGTCACAGTGGTGTTGGGGTACAGATGGGGGGGTGTTGGGGTTACAGATGAAGGGGTATTGGGGTTACAGATGGGGGTGTTGGGGTTACAGATGGGGGGTGTTGGGGATACAGATTGGGGGTGTTGGGGTTACAGATGGGGGGTGTTGGGGTTACAGATGGGGGGTGTTGGGGTTACAGATGGGGGGTATTGGCTACCTCGTCCTCCTGTGTGTCCTCCAGTTGTCGACTGGGGTCAGATTCAGAGCCTGAGGCTCCGGTCTGGTTCTTCCTCCTGATGGAGCTACGTGATGTGTCGGTGATACTCTGAATCTGAGGGCCGTGTCGCCCCGCATCAGCAGCCAGACAATACAGGGGGCCAAAGGTCATACAACGAACAGTAGGGCAAGGGGGGGGGGGCTAGGAGAGCTCTGATACCCACAACCCAATGACATATCTACGTTGTGTATATACAACCTCCCTTAGATAAAAACCCTGGATTTCTAACCTCATTGATGATGTCAGGGTACATCCAGGGACCAATAACAGCTAACATGTGACCCAAGTCAGAAATGTACCCACATTCCAATAGCATTATTCACACTTTTGTCTCATCAAGAGTGACTTGCAAGTCACAATAAGTACATTCAAGAAAGAGACATGAAACCACATAACACGAGCACTGCAATTAAAATCCTTCAAGATAAAAGTACTAAAGGAATATAACATTAATTTTCTGATGAAGGTGTTGAAAATCAGTAACAGATTATACTATCTTTCTTTATAGAAACAGAAAACCTACACTGACATGGGAAACGTACCAAATGGTACCCTAAGCCCTATTTAGTGCACTCCTTTTGACCAGAGCCTATAGGTCCTGGTGAAAAGTAGTGCCCTATAAAAGGAATAGGGTGCCATTTGGTACGGAACCTTAAAGGCGGACTGTTGTAGTGAGTGTGCCCTACAGACAGGGGGCGGTGTTACCTCTCTCTCCCTTTCCGTCCGCGACAGCTGCATCTGTTTCAGCATCTGAGAGCGCTGCTCCATCACCAGGGTCTTCTCATAGGTGAAGGCTGAGATGTCGCTGTCGTGCTGTTCACACACATTATTATGCAGGGTAAGGCAGGGTTATGATTGGTTCTATAGGTACATGCCAGCTATTACTGGGACATGCCAGCTATTACTGGGACATGCCAGCTATTACTGGGACATGCCAGCTATTACTGGGACATGCCAGCTATTACCGGGACATGTCAGTTATTACCGGGACATGTCAGTTATTACCGGGACATGTCAGCTATTACCGGGACATGTCAGCTATTACCGGGACATGTCAGTTATTACCGGGACATGTCAGCTATTAAAATGGGACATGTCAGCTATTATCTGGGACATGTCAGTTATTATCTGGGACATGTCAGTTATTACTGGGGCATGTCAGCTATTACTGGGGCATGTCAGTTATTACTGGGACATGCCAGCTATTACTGGGACATGTCAGCTATTATCTGGGACATGTCAGCTATTATCTGGGACATGTCAGCTATTACAATGGGACATGTCAGCTATTACTGGGGCATGTCAGCTATTACTGGGGCATGTCAGTTATTACTGGGACATGCCAGCTATTACTGGGACATGCCAGCTATTACTGGGACATGTCAGTTATTACTGGGACATGTCAGCTATTATCTGGGACATGTCAGCTATTACTGGGACATGTCAGCTATTACAATGGGGCATGTCAGCTATTACAATGGGACATGTCAGCTATTACTGGGACATGTCAGCTATTACTGGGGCATGTCAGCTATTAACTGGGACATGTCAGCTATTATCTGGGACATGTCAGCTATTATCTGGGACATGTCAGCTATTATCTGGGACATGTCAGTTATTACTGGGACATGTCAGTTATTACTGGGACATGCCAGCTATTACTGGGACATGTCAGTTATTACCTGGACATGCCAGCTATTACTGGGACATGTCAGCTATTACTGGGACATGTCAGTTATTACTGGGACATGCCAGCTATTACTGGGACATGTCAGTTATTACTGGGGCATGTCAGTTACTACTGGGGCATGTCAGTTACTACTGGGGCATGTCAGCTATTAAATGGGACATGTCAGTTAATAAATGGGACATGTCAGCTATTAAATGGGACATGTCAGTTAATAAATGGGACATGTCAGCTATTAAATGGGACATGTCAGCTATTAAATTGGACATGTCAGTTAATAAATGGGACATGTCAGTTAATACATGGGACATGTCAGCTATTAAATGGGACATGTCAGTTAATAAATGGGACATGTCAGTGCCCCAGAGGTGTACAGGTAAACTCACCATCTCCACCACCTCCACCTCAGCGTCCAGACGGAGGTGGTAGAGGAACATCTGCAAGTCCTTCTTCATCTGAATACTGTTGTCATCCATATTAGCCACCGTGAAGATACGCATCTTACACTTCCTCCACACCTGGAGAGAGAGAGGGCGAGGAGAGGGCGAGAGGAGAGAGAGAGAGAGAGAGAGAGTAAGAGAGAGAGAGACAGAGCGCGAGAGAGAAGAGAGCGAGGAGAGAGCGTGAGGAGAGAGAGAGTAAGAGAGAGAGAGAGAGAGGAGAGAGCGTGAGAGAGAGGAGAGAGCGTGAGAGAGAGAGAGAGAGGAGAGAGAGAGAGAGAGAGAGAGAGAGCGCATGAGAGAGAGAGAGAGAGTAAGAGAGAGAGAGCGAGGAGAGAGCGTGAGAGAGAGAGCGTGAGAGAGAGAGAGCGTGAGAGAGAGAGAGAGCGTGAGAGAGAGAGAGAGCGTGAGAGAGAGAGAGCGTGAGAGAGAGAGAGCGTGAGAGAGAGAGAGCGTGAGAGAGAGCGAGCGTGAGAGAGAGCGAGCGTGAGAGAGCGAGCGAGCGTGAGAGAGAGCGAGCGTGAGCGAGAGCGAGCGAGAGAGAGCGAGAGCGTGAGAGAGAGCGAGGAGAGAGAGCGAGGAGAGAGGAGACAGCGTGAGAGAGAGCGAGGACGTATAGGAAACAGAGAATGAGAAAGAAAAGAGTAGGAGAGATGGAGGGGAAAAAGATAGGAGAATGAAACCCTCCATTTGATCTATGTGTAACCCAATGCAACGTGTCAATTATATAGTATTATTATGTGTGCCTATAAAGTGTGTTAAAAATGGAAGTACTGTGCAGTATGTTCATCTACTCAGTTTATTAAATACACCACCTCCGTTCACAAAAACAGTTCGCTCCTACAGACAGTGAGTCACGAGGCCGTGGCATGCTGTATAAAGCAGGCAGACAGGTATCGTTAGAATGGGCAAAACCAAGTGACCTAAGTGAATTTGAGCGTGGTATGATCGTCGTTGACAGGCGCGCCGGTTCCAGTATCTCAGAAACAGACGGCCTCCTGGGCTTTTCACACACGACAGTGTCTACGGTTTACAGAGAATGGTGCGACAAACACAAAACATCCAGTCAGTGCCAGTCCTGTGGGCGAAAACAGCTTGTTGATGAGAGATCGAAGGAGAATGGCAAGAAACAGGCAAATATTGGCGCAGTAACAACAGTGGTGTAAAAAAACAGCATCTCAGAACTGACAACTCAATCAGTCCTTGTCGTGGATGGGCTACTTACAGCAGACGACCACACCGGGTTCCACTCCTATCAGCTGAAAACAAGAAGAAGAGGCTCCAGTGATGCCGTGCCCACCACCAGTACTGAACAATTGAGGAGTGTAAAAACATTGCCTGGTCCGATGACTCCTGGTTCCTGTTGTGTCATGCTGATGGCAGAGTCAGGAAGTGGCATAAGTAGCATGAGTCCATGGACCCATCCTGCCTGGTATCAACAGTACAGGCTGATGGCAGAGTCAGGAAGTGGCATAAGTAGCATGAGTCCATGGACCCATCCTGCCTGGTATCAACAGTACAGGCTGATGGCAGAGTCAGGATTTGGCATAAGCAGCATGAGTCCATGGACCCATCCTGCCTGGTATCAACAGTACAGGCTGATGGCAGAGTCAGGATTTGGCATAAGCAGCATGAGTCCATGGACCCATCCTGCCTGGTATCAACAGTACAGGCTGATGGCAGAGTCAGGATTTGGCATAAGCAGCATGAGTCCATGGACCCATCCTGCCTGGTATCAACAGTACAGGCTGATGGCAGAGTCAGGAAGTGGCATAAGTAGCATGAGTCCATGGACCCATCCTGCCTGATATCAACAGTACATGCTGACGGCAGAGTCAGGAAGTGGCATAAGTAGCATGAGTCCATGGACCCATCCTGCCTGATATCAACAGTACAGGCTGATGGCAGAGTCAGGAAGTGGCATAAGTAGCATGAGTCCATGGACCCATCCTGCCTGATATCAACAGTACAGGCTGACGGCAGAGTCAGGAAGTGGCGTAAGCAGCATGAGTCCATGGACCCATCCTGCCTGGTATCAACGGTACAGGCTGGTGGTGGTGTAATGGTGTGGGGGAATGTTTTCCTGGCACACGTTAGGTCCCTTGATACTAATTGAGCAACGTTTGAACGCCACACCTTGTAGAATTCACGCCCTGAAAAATTCAGTCTGGTCTGGAGGCAAAGGGGGTCCGGCCCGGTACTAGATGGACGTACCTAATAAACCTAAAAAAAACGGTGTTTTTTGTATTCCATCCTGGTGAAACGCTAACACCACCACCGTAGATACCTTGTGCTGGCGGAGGAGGAAGGGTAGCAGCATGAGCAGTCCTCCGTCGTGGACGATCCACCACACGTCTATGGTGCCCTCGCCCAAGCGATCCGCGTTGGTGGGGAAGCTGTCCACGTTCTTGGCCACCAGTAAGGCCTGATTTGCCGCCGTGGTCTCCCTCACAGTTTCTGTGGAGTGGACAGAGAGGGAAAGGCGGTTAAATACGTACACACACACACACACACACACACATCTCAGTAATGTTATTATAGGGGATTGTGCACCATGTTCATTTAAAAGACACATGATTGACTGTGGACATGCAGAGAAGGGATTGTCAGATGCTTCATAATAGCCAGGAAGTAGTCGCACTGGAAGCCACATTTGAAATGGAATATATTGAATACATGGAGCAGGGTGTGATTTATTATCTCATTAAAACATGATTTAAATGTATTTTTTTAGAAGGGCTGTGGTAATCATTAAATTAATACATTAAATATATACATCTCATGGTAGTGGGAAGCGATTTTATCGTTTTTTTTCACAGGTCCATTATTTTCCCATTACGTCTTATAGAAACCCGATATTCTGGGCAGCACTGGTGTGATGGGGAGGAATGGCAGAGCAGACCGTCATATGACCCTAAATATTTTGATGTGCAACTTGGAATGAGGACCAGTGCTTCTATAGCGAAAATAAAACTAAAATCTGTGCTGTTTTTGGAGCAATGTTTTTAAACTACATATCATTGTTCCCTCTTCACAGCACACTGATGAGCTATTGTATCATTACCTTGAGAACCAGAGGATCTCAAGGTTTCTATTTAAATAAAGTATATAGGCTATTACAGATCACTGGAGTAGCCTAAAGGCCTACCATGTCATTTGTCCACGGCATCTAAACTGATGATTCCCCACCTCATCTACAGAACAAACACACGATACAGCGAAAAGCGCGTCACATGACCTCCAGTTCAGACCATCCACTCCACCACTGCTCCCTTCAGGTCAGACAAATCAGACAATTAAAACGGGGCGCACTGCACGCTTCGGGAGGACTTTTATCCCAGGGGCTATGACTATTATGGACAACTCCCCATATGGGCAGGTATCTCTCTGACATATGGACAGGTGTGGGGTGGAAGGAGAGGTATCTCTCTGACATATGGACAGGTGTGGGGTGGAAGGAGAGGTATCTCTCTGACATATGGACAGGTGTGGGGTGGAAGGAAAGGTATCTGTCTGACATATGGACAGGTGTGGGGTGGAAGCAGAGGTATCTCTCTGACATATGGACAGGTGTGGGGTGGAAGGAGAGGTATCTCTCTGACATACGGACAGGTGTGGGGTGGAAGGAGAGGTATCTCTCTGACATATGGACAGGTGTGGGGTGGAAGGAGAGGTATCTCTCTGACATATGGACAGGTGTGGGGTGGAAGCAGAGGTATCTCTCGGACATATGGACAGGTGTGGGGTGGAAGCAGAGGTATCTGTCTGACATATGGACAGGTGTGGGGTGGAAGGAGAGGTATCTCTCTGACATATGGACAGGTGTGGGGTGGAAGGAGAGGTATCTCTCTGACATATGGACAGGTGTGGGGTGGAAGGAGAGGTATCTCTCTGACATGTGGACAGGTTTGGGATGGGATGAAAGGTATCTGTCTGACTGGTCCTATTGTGTGTTTCCGGCTGTGTTTTCTATGTTTTGTTTAGACCCATATGATGTGTGAGAAGTGCTAAGATTTCCTCTTGTAGGACAAACGTGAATCGGAATTGTTTGAACTTTTCCAGTCATAACGACCATCATGATTCACAAGCATTGATATGGTTTCATTCAATCAATGAATCAAAGTTTAATGTTGGGATTATTTTCTCCTTCGTGGCATGAGGAGTGACAGCTCATAAACTGAAGAAAATGTAAGATAAGATTGATCGACTCCCTTCTCTCGTTGATACGTTTCCCACCTTCCCAATCCAGACACAAAACACACATTTGAGTTACACACAGGACTTCATTAGCATAATGTGGGATTTGATGTGTATACGGTTTTTTTCTATTCACTACAGAAAATTGTAAAGGAATATTGTTAGGAAACAATAATCTCAACCTACAGTGGTCAAATGGTTTGATATAACTAGAAGCAACTAACAGCTTGATAAAATGTGTAAACCTGACATGTGAAAGCTTAATTACAATATTATGTCCATGATAAAAACAAGAGAATGGAATATAATTGGATCAATTAGAAAAAAAGACGAGTTGAGATGCAGCCATCACTCGCGTGTGAAAAGACGAGTTGAGATGCAGCCTCCACTCGAGTGCAAATTCCATATGAATGTTGAGTAGGCAAACGCACTAACAAGAACACTAAGACATAGGAGGTAGGCTTACCTGTTTGACAGACGCAATTATGTTATCCATATAGCCTATTTGTCGGGATAGCTATTTCCTCAAATACCATCACCTTGTATTCCTTAAAAATGCCCAACTCCTTTCTGCGTCGGACTCGGGCCTCATGTCTGGGGCGGAAAATCAACTTCTGAAAGTACCATGCTTAGATTCATAATGACATCAGATTGAATTCTTTGCAAACAGCGACAGTTTCGTTGCAAACAAGACACACTGGTTTAGCATTGGAGAAATAAGGTAAGATGAATATATTTGAATAGAGTAGGTAGGACTATTAATAGAGCCAATGGTGATTTTACCACTGTAATCAGATACACATTATAATGTTTTTGTTATTGAATTGATTATCCCACTAACCACGTGTTAAATGTCTAGTGTAGGGCTATGAACTGGGAAGCTAGTAGGCTATTGGCCAATTATAGTCTGGCCTACCGACTACTACAAGCTCAGGAACAAATTGGTGGAGGCCAAACCTAGTTGCCAACCCCCGTTGTATATTGTAAAATCAATCACCCTCTTCACCATCATAAATCATCATCATTCAAAAATGTGTGGTGCTAAACTTGAAGTCATGGATGTCTCGGTGACATGAAATGATGTTGTTGTTCACCTGTCCACTCTGAAGAAGTACACAACGTCGCTTCGGATGTATATATTTAACCTCTTAAAGAATCGAACCCTTTTTAAAAAAAAAATTGCCTAAAATTACATACCCAAATCTAACTGCCTGTAGCTCAGGATCTGAAGCAAGGTTATGCATATCCTTGATACCATTTGAAAGGAAAAACTTTTAAGTTTGTGGAACTGTGAAATTCATGTAGGAGAATAACACATTAGATCTGGTAAAAGATAATACAAAGAAAGAAAACATGCGGTTTTTTGTAAAATCGGATGTACAGTGGGGGGAAAATGTATTTGATCCCCTGCTGATTTTGTATGTTTGCCCACTTACAAAGAAATTATCAGTCTATAATTTTAATGGTAGGTTTATATGAACAGTGAGAGACAGAATAACAACAAAAAAATCCAGAAAAACGCATGTCAAAAATGTTATAAAATGATTTCCATTTTAATGAGGGAAATAAGTATTTGACCCCTCTGCAAAACATGACTTGGTGGCAAAACCCTTGTTGGCAATCACAGAGGTCAGATGTTTCTTGTAGTTGGCCACCAGGTTTGCACACATCTCAGGAGGGATTTTGTCTCACTCCTCTTTGCAGATCTTCTCCAAGTCATTAAGGTTTCGAGGCTGATGTTTGGCAACTCAAACCTTCAGCTCCCTCCACAGATTTTCTATGGGATTAAGGTCTGGAGACTGGCTAGGTCACTCCAGGACCTTAATGTGCTTCTTCTTGAACTACTCCTTTGTTGCCTTGGCCGTGTGTTTTGGGTCATTGTCATGCTGGAATACCCATCCACGACCCATTTTCAATGCCCTGGCTGAGGGAAGGAGGTTCTCACCCAAGATTTGACAGTACATGGCCCCGTCAAATGATGCAATGAAGTTGTCCTGTCCCCTTAGCAGAAAAACACCCCCAAAGCATAATGTTTCCACCTCCATGTTTGACGGTGGAGATGGTGTTCTTGAGGTCATAGGCAGCATTCCTCCTCCTCCAAACACGGCGAGTTAAGTTGATGCCAAAGAGCTCCATTTTTGTCTCATCTAACCACAACACTTTCACCAGTTGTCCTCTGAATCATTCAGATGTTCATTGGCAAACTTCAGACGGGCATGTATATGTGCTTTCTTGAGCAGGGGGACCTTGCGGGCGCTGCAGGATTTCAGTCCTTCACGGCGTAGTGTGTTACCAATTGTTTTCTCGGTGACTATGGTCCCAGCTGCCTTGAGATCATTGACAAGATCCTCCCGTGTAGTTCTGGGCTGATTCCTCACCGTTCTCATGATCATTGCAACCCCACGAGGTGAGATCTTGCATGGAGCCCCAGGCCGAGGGAGATTGACAGTTCTTTAGTGTTTCTTCCATTTGCGAATAATCGCACCAACTGTTGTCACCTTCTCACCAAGCTGCTTGGCGATGGTCTTGTAGCCCATTCCAGCCTTGTGTAGGTCTACAATCTTGTCCCTGACATCCTTGGAGAGCTCTTTGGTCTTGGCGATGGTGGAGAGTTTGGAATCTGATTGATTGATTGCTTCTGTGGACAGGTGTCTTTTTTACAGGTAAGAAGCTGCGGTTAGGAGCACTCACTTTAAGAGTGTGCTCCTAATCTCAGCTCGTTACCTGTATAAAAGATACCTGGGAGCCAGAAATCTTTCTGATTGAGAGGGGGTCAAATACTTATTTCACTCATTAAAATGCAAATCAATTTATAACATTTTTGACATGCGTTTTTCTGGATATTTCTGTTGTTATTCTGTGTCTTACTGTTCAAATAAACCTACCATTAAAATTATAGACTGATCCTTTCTTTATCAGTGGGCAAACGTACAAAATCAGCAGGGGATCAAATACTTTTTTCCCCCCACTGTATATATTTAATGTATTACATGAATGGTGACCACTGTATTCAGAAAAATACATTTGAGACTGGCGCAGTCTCAAACCCCAGTGGGTCACACTGACGAACCTATGAAGTTCTTCCAGGAAACGGGGTCATTAGACTGCTTCCAAGTGCCGGGCCAGGCCATAAGGACGGTGTTGTGTTTCATGCCCCCCAGGCCTGCCGTTTGGATGAGGTGGGAGAAACCATCGCGCAGGTTGGACGATGCCACCACATGGCAGAAGCCCTTGGTACGCTCCGTCGTCATCGACGACTTGACGTTCTGATGGAGAAAGAGTGAGAAAAGAAGGACAATAATATGATTTCCTGATGTGAAAGAATCGTAATGGACTTAAACCCTGGTAATCAATACCCATGTTTGTTTTTTAGGTGTTGAGGCATGATATCTGAGGAACTGCTCTCTGAAAATTGCTTTGGTCTACCAGTAGATGGCAGTCTCTCTAAAGGAATAACTGTCAGCATCATCTAAACTCCTCTGACGCTGGTTGCTTCTCTGAACAGGTGTCTCAGAGACATAGGACACATCTACTGTAGCCTAAAGGGTATTTCTTTCCTCAGCTCCGTTCCTCCGTAATCACTGCTACATTAAAGACGTTAGGAGAGAGATTCCCACCATTTTCCTTTCACCTACCAGGCTCTTTCAAGTCATTACTGACGAAGGAGAAGAAGCCACGTACGACTATTGAAACACATCCACAAGGTAGAATCTGAGACGGGGCCTACAGTACCTGCTCGGCCTTCTTGACCTCGTCCTCCTTGGTCATGTAGGTGCCCTGCAGCACAGAGCCCACGATGGTCAGGCCTTTCCCTGCTTTGAGCTGGGTGCAGAAGGAGAGCAGGCGTGGGTGTTTCACCGTGTGGTCAGTCTCCAGGTTCAATAGCACCAGCATCTGGGGCCTATGACCAGGGAAGACAAGGGTGGTGAGACATCAGACAAGTCATACTTTATTATAGCCTACGGCCAGGGAAGACAGGGGTGAACATACTGTATTATAGCCTACGACCAGGGAAGACAGGGGTGAACATACTGTATTATAGCCTACGACCAGGGAAGACAGGGGTGAACATACTATATTATAAGTTACATTACACTGCATTAGCCTATGACAGTATCTAAGCATAACTTGGACGTTCATGTAGATCATTAATTTCTGTCCATGGGAGATTTGCACAAAAATGCTTTGGATGGCTCAGAGTTAACCAGAGATCAGTATGAGACTCATTCAGCCTGGATGGCTCAGAGTTAACCAGAGATCAGTATGAGACTCATTCAGCCTGGATGGCTCAGAGTTAACCAGAGATCAGTACGAGACTCATTCAGCCTGGATGGCTCAGAGTTAACCAGAGATCAGTACGAGACTCATTCAGCCTGGATGGCTCAGAGTTAACCAGAGATCAGTATGAGACTCATTCAGCCTGGATGGCTCAGAGTTAACCAGAGATCAGTACGAGACTCATTCAGCCTGGATGGCTCAGAGTTAACCAGAGATCAGCCTGGATGGCTCAGAGTTAACCAGAGATCAGTATGAGACTCATTCAGCCTGGATGGCTCAGAGTTAATTTGATGGAACACATCAAATAACAAACTAAACTTGTCTATTGTCCAATGGTTTTGTTAGCCACACACACACACACACACACACACCACACACAGGGTTTAATAGTGAAGGGGAATCCTGTATACACTCTCACTAGAGGCCATTTGGAGTCAAAACAAACTGGGCAGATGAGATTTAAACAACCAGATCAAAACTATACATCCAATCCTGCTTCCTAACAGTCTCAGTACATGGTTCCTGCTTCCTAACAGTCTCAGTACATGGTCCTGCTTCCTAACAGTCTCGGTACATGGCTCCTGCTTCCTAACAGTCTCGGTACATGCCTCCTGCTTCCTAGCAGTCTCGGTACATGCCTCCTGCTTCCTAGCAGTCTCGGTACATTTCTCCTGCTTCCTTTAGCAGTCTCGGTACATGGTTCCTGCTTCCTAACAGTCTCGGTACATGCCTCCTGCTTCCTAGCAGTCTCGGTACATGCCTCCTGCTTCCTTTAGCAGTCTCGGTACATGGTTCCTGCTTCCTAGCAGTCTCGGTACATGGTTCCTGCTTCCTAGCAGTCTCGGTACATGCCTCCTGCTTCCTAACAGTTTTAGTACATGGGTCCTGCTTCCTAACAGTTTTAGTACATGGGTCCTGCTTCCTAACAGTTTTAGTACATGGGTCCTGCTTCCTAACAGTTTTAGTACATGGGTCCTGCTTCCTAACAGTTTTAGTACATGGTTCCTGCTTCCTAACAGTTTTAGTACATGGGTCCTGCTTCCTAACAGTTTTAGTACATGGGTCCTGCTTCCTAACAGTTTTAGTACATGGGTACTGCTTCCTAACAGTTTTAGTACATGGGTCCTGCTTCCTAACAGTTTTAGTACATGGGTCCTGCTTCCTAACAGTTTTAGTACATGGGTCCTGCTTCCTAACAGTTTTAGTACACGGTTTCTGCTGTCGAAGGCTGGTGGCACATCAGCTACTGTGTAAAGAGGCTTAGGGGGGCACGTCGTGAGCTGAGCGTGGGCGATGGGCGGGCGTAAGTACTCTGTATCCCCCCACGCCGCGGCAGATGGCACAGGAAGAAATCTTGATTTTGACACTGTAGATTAGGCTTTGCCCTGGGAATGGCACCGTGGATGACGCCAGTGGCAGGAGGGAGAGGACCCAATACCCAAGTTTGACCTCAATCTTTCCTGATTTAAATGCTCCACTTTTTGGACAGGCACTGTCCTGGGGCTGCTATGCTGTTTAGGCTTACTGGTATCTTTTTTCACAGTGAGATTACGGAGAAGGCTCAGAGATTAATCAAATAGTAATTCTCTCTCATTCTCTGGATTACTCAGTTAATGGTAAGAATACACCATGTTGTCTAGCCTCTGTTGCAGAGTCCCACATCTGGCTACTGCTGGTTGTTCAGAAATGTGGTGTCACTGTCGGAGCAAACAAACGTATATGCACATAAACCTAAACACATGCGCAGACACACGCAGATACACACACCTCCAGTTCTTGGTGTGGGGCGGTGCCTCCTCCAGGCGAATGAGGGCGTAGCGGGCAGCGTTGAGCGATAGACCACGGATACCGTCACCCCACTCTTTCTCCGCCCTGGAGATGGAGAGAACGAGAAGAGGAAGAGTGTCAGGAGGTCCAGGACAAACAGAGAGAGATAAAACTAACCAGGATCTCACCATTATTATAATATATATCCTATTTGTGTTAAGGGAACAAAATGTAGAATAAATTAGCTCTTACCCTCTGTATTCAATGTACTTGTAGATACAGCCAGCGATGAGCATGGCTACCAGTGCATAGTACCAGGAGGAGATAAACATCAGGGAGACACACAGACTGGCGCCCAGAAAAGACAGAGCCCTGTGGGGGACGAGAGAAAGACAGACAAAATGGAGTACAAAGTCACTCGCCTTAAAGGGATCATTCACATTTTAGCATGTTAGACCTCATTTAAGGATACCCACAGCCAATCACATGTTCTCTCTGGAATTCCGTACCAGACAGGAAATACCCTCACTTGTTTAAAGGCCCAGTGCAGTAAAAAACTTGATTTGCCTGTGTTTTATATACATTTCCACAGTACGGAGGTTGGAATAATACCTTGAAATTGTGAAAACTATGATCATTTCCTCTCTAACAGTAAAAGCTGGTAGAGAAGACAGCTTGACATTTTTGCCTGTTTTTGCTCTTTGTTAAGAAGCTATTTCTGTTCATTTTTTTACCACTTTAATTGAAAACAATCATAATAAGGTACTTAAATGTTACCCAGAAATAATTTGATATTGAGATAAAAATGGCTGCATTGGACCTTTCACACAGATCCATTTACCTCTGGACACACGATAAAAGAAGTATGTGCGTGCTTGCACGTATGCATGTATATTCACTATGCAAGCTTACATGACCTCTAGCGTGGACCTTGACTAGCTGGCCAGATTAAGATCATGAGATTTAGGCTGCCCAGTAGGGCGTTTGGTGATGGCAGTAAGGACGGGCCGAGAGCTGCCCCCTCGGTAAGGACGGGCCGAGAGCTGCCCCCTCGGTAAGGACGGGCAGATAGCTGCCCCCTCGGTAAGGACGGGCAGATAGCTGCCCCCTCGGTAAGGACGGGCAGATAGCTGCCCCCTCGGTAAGGACGGGCAGAGAGCTGCCCCCTCGGTAAGGACGGGCAGATAGCTGCCCCCTCGGTAAGGACGGGCAGATAGCTGCCCCCTCGGTAAGGACGGGCAGATAGCTGCCCCCTCGGTAAGGACGGGCAGATAGCTGCCCCCTCGGTAAGGACGGGCAGATAGCTGCCCCCTCGGTAAGGACGGGCAGATAGCTGCCCCCTCGGTAAGGACGGGCAGATAGCTGCCCCCTCGGTAAGGACGGGCAGATAGCTGCCCCCTCGGTAAGGACGGGCCGATAGCTGCCCCCTCGGTAAGGACGGGCAGATAGCTGCCCCCTCGGTAAGGACGGGCCGATAGCTGCCCCCTCGGTAAGGACGGGCAGATAGCTGCCCCCTCGGTAAGGACGGGCCGATAGCTGCCCCCTCGGTAAGGACGGGCCGATAGCTGCCCCCTCGGTAAGGACGGGTCGATAGCTGCCCCCTCGGTAAGGACGGGTAGATAGCTGCCCCCTCAGACACACCAGTGGCCCAGCAGGGACTTGCTTTCTGGAGTCACCCATGGGAGCAGAGCCAAAGCTCCTTAGCTAGGCTATAGAAACACCTGGCCCATAGCTGCCACAAGCCCTGGCTCCAGGGATAGGGTGTTTGTGCCAGATGTATGTGTGTGTGTGTGTGTGTATGTGTGTGTGTGTGTGTATGTATGTGTGTCTATCCTCAGAGGTCCTGGCACTGAGCTCAATAACAACCTCCTCAGGTGAAGTAAGCTGGTTAGTTGCTAGGCTTACAGAGTCCCAAGAGACTGCTACAGTACCTGATGAAGCAGGGAAAAACAGTGAAGCATAGAGTGCTAATTTGAAAGGGCATTAGAACAGCCAGCACCATGACATAAAGTAAAAGAGAGGGCTTTCCTCTTACCAGTGGTAGAACTTGAAGCGGGGTCTCCAGTTGGGGGTGCAGAGCAGGGTCTGGAGGGCACAGGCCAGGTTAACAAACAGGTAGCACATCAAAAAGAACCTGACAGGGAGAGAGATATACAATGACGGAGAGGTGAGATTACACACAACTACCATCTGTCAGATAACATCCAGAGACCAGTCCTGCAACACTACGATTAGGCTACATTACAGCAGATGGGACAGCAAGTGTGAGAGGGAGGGATGGAAGGATGAAACGAAGAAGGGAACGAAAGAGAGGAAGGTAGAGAAAGAGGCAGATGAGTAGGTGGAGAAAAAGTTGGGAGGAGTGGGAGAGAGGGAGGGAGAGTGGGGGAGGGAGAAAGGGATTCAGACAGAGAGGATGGTAGAGGGGGGTACTAACATGGAGAGGATGGTAGAGGGGGGTACTAACATGGAGAGGATGGAAGAGGGGGGTGCAGACATGGAGAGGATGGTAGAGGGGGTACTAACATGGAGAGGATGGAAGAGGGGGGTACAGACATGGAGAGGATGGAAGAGGGGGTACAGACATGGAGAGGATGGTAGAGAGGGGTACTAACATGGAGAGGATGGTAGAGGGGGTACTAACATGGAGAGGATGGTAGAGGGGGTACAGACATGGAGAGGATGGTAGAGGGGGGTACTAACATGGAGAGGATGGTAGAGGGGGGTACTAACATGGAGAGGATGGTAGAGGGGGTACAGACATGGAGAGGATGGTAGAGGGGGCACAGACATGGAGAGGATGGTAGAGGGGGGTACTAACATGGAGAGGATGGTAGAGGGGGTACTGACATGGAGAGGATGGTAGAGGGGGTACTAACATGGAGAGGATGGTAGAGGGGGTACTAACATGGAGAGGATGGTAGAGGGGGTACTAACATGGAGAGGATGGTAGAGGGGGTACAGACATGGAGAGGATGGTAGAGGGGGGTACTAACATGGAGAGGATGGTAGAGGGGGGTACTGACATGGAGAGGATGGTAGAGGGGGTACTAACATGGAGAGGATGGTAGAGGGGGTACAGACATGGAGAGGATGGTAGAGGGGGTACTAACATGTAGAGGATGGTAGAGGGGGGGTACTAACATGGAGAGGATGGAAGAGGGGGGTACAGACATGGAGAGGATGGTAGAGGGGGGGTACTAACATGGAGAGGATGGTAGAGGGGGTACAGACATGGAGAGGATGGTAGAGGGGGTACTAACATGTAGAGGATGGTAGAGGGGGTACAGACATGGAGAGGATGGTAGAGGGGGTACTAACATGTAGAGGATGGTAGAGGGGGTACAGACATGGAGAGGATGGTAGAGGGGGTACTAACATGGAGAGGATGGTAGAGGGGGTACAGACATGGAGAGGATGGTAGAGGGGGTACAGACATGGAGAGGATGGTAGAGGGGGTACTAACATGGAGAGGATGGTAGAGGGGGTACTGACATGGAGAGGATGGTAGAGGGGGTGCTAACATGGAGAGGATGGTAGAGGGGGTACTAACATGGAGAGGATGGTAGAGGGGGTACTAACATGGAGAGGATGGTAGAGGGGGGGGTACTAACATGGAGAGGATGGTAGAGAGGGGTACTAACATGGAGAGGATGGTAGAGGGGGTACTAACATGGAGAGGATGGTAGAGGGGGTACTAACATGGAGAGGATGGTAGAGGGGGTACTAACATGGAGAGGATGGTAGAGGGGGTACTAACATGGAGAGGATGGTAGAGAGGGGTACTAACATGGAGAGGATGGTAGAGAGGGGTACTAACATGGAGAGGATGGTAGAGGGGGTACAGACATGGAGAGGATGGTAGAGGGGGGTACTAACATGGAGAGGATGGTAGAGGGGGTACTAACATGGAGAGGATGGTAGAGGGGGTACAGACATGGAGAGGATGGTAGAGGGGGGTACTAACATGGAGAGGATGGTAGAGAGGGGTACAGACATGGAGAGGATGGTAGAGGGGGTACTAACATGGAGAGGATGGTAGAGGGGGTACAGACATGGAGAGGATGGTAGAGGGGGGTACTAACATGGAGAGGATGGTAGAGGGGGGTACTAACATGGAGAGGGGGTAGAGAGGGGGTACTGACATGGAGAGGATGGTAGAGGGGGGTACTGATATGGAGAGGATGGTAGAGAGGGGGTACTAACATGGAGAGGATGGTAGAGGGGGTACTGACATGGAGAGGATGGTAGAGGGGGTACTAACATGGAGAGGATGGTAGAGAGGGGTACTAACATGGAGAGGATGGTAGAGGGGGGTACTGACATGGAGAGGATGGTAGAGAGGGGTACTGACATGGAGAGGATGGTAGAGAGGGGTACTAACATGGAGAGGATGGTAGAGGGGGTACTGACATGGAGAGGATGGTAGAGAGGGGTACTGACATGGAGAGGACGGTACTCACATGGAGAGGATGGTACTCACATGGAGAGGATGGGGGCGACAGCGTCCAGAGAAGCGATGAGGATACCGATCTCACAGATCCCACCAGTCAACAGCAGGGCCCAGGTGGGCTCCCCATTAGCCTTGCCATGACCAAACACCTGGGAGATAGGGACAGCCAGAGAGTTTGTTTGTGTGCGCGCGTGTGCGCGTGCGTGCATCTACAGTATGTGTGTGTCTGACCTGTAGGAATGGCACAATGCCGTCTCTTGCGATGGCCTGCAGCAGCCGGGGGGCTCCAGTGAGACTCTGTAGACCTGCTCCACAGCATGAGAAGAACGAGCCAATCACAATCACCCAGGGGGAGGGCCAAGCCAGGATGCCAATCACCAGGTTCCCTTTGACCGAGTCCCCAAACCTAGGACAAACAGATGTATTCACTAGCAAAGTACTCAGATACTACGGTCACACTGGGATATGCATAACCACACTTCTGAAACAGAGAAAAGCCTAGCCAGAAAGACAACACTAGCTTTGACCATTGTGTACCCAGTATAATTTACTTGAACTTTCCCCCCGATAATGCTGTGTGTTACAAGGGCCTACTATGTGGCTCAGACAAACAGCTTTATGAAGGCAAACAGATGTTTTCAATCCAGATAACTATTTCTCCCTCAATGCCCATATGTGGGCGAAACAAATAAACAAGACATTGGTACTGCTTTCAATAACAAATAAAAATAAGACATTGGTACTGCTTTCATTAACAAATAAAAACAAGACATTTGTACTGCTTTCAATAACAAATAAAAATAAGACATTTGTACTGCTTTCATTAACAAATAAAAACAAGACATTTGTATTGCTTTCATTAACAAATAAAAACAAGACATTTGTATTGGTTTCTTTAACAAATAAAAACAAGACATTTGTATTGCTTTCTTTAACAAATAAACATGACATTTGTATTGCTTTCTTTAACAAATAAACATGACATTTGTATTGCTTTCATACCAAGTGTGAAAAGTGAAACAGCACTTACTTGTCTCTGAGCACCACCCCCTCGATGCAGGCGCCAAACAGTATGACAGAACTAATGTCTGGGTGGCAGCATTAAGGAAATTAGCATCGGCAGGGCAAAAGAGGTGAAAAACAAAATAATGATCACATTCATTTGAGCACCAAATGGAGCAGAGTGTGGTAAGGCTACCTGAACTTGTCCAATAAAGAATTCTCATTTGCGATTACCATTGCGATTACCATTGCTACGTTTTGCTATGGAGAACCCAAATGAACACGACCTACCTTTACAGTTTAAAGTTCACGTATTATAATAATTTGGTAGGTGCTTGCAGGGGCACAACTTTGGTTTTAGAAGTGGGACATTGGAGTGTTTATCCGACTGGGAAATACAAACAAACAGCCTATCCGATCACTCAGAGATGTCCAAAAGGTCCTAAAGCACACCGTTGCCTCGTTTTGTATCACATTCCAATGATAAACCTGTGGGGGACAAAACATTTATTTCAGAATGTTGGGGGGGGGGGGGGGGGACGGGGACGACATGTCCCCAGTGAAAGCTACACCCCTGGGTGCTTATATTTGTCCTTTTAAGACACTTGTATGGTTGGGCTGTTGTTGCTGTCATTAAAGATACAGATGAAGGTGGTGGTGGCGATGGCCATGATGGTTCCTATGGGGATGGACTTCTGGGCGTCCCTGAGATCACCAGACCTGTTGGATCCAGCCATGATTCCTGTGAGGAGGGGAAATAGGAAGTTGGTTACATTATTAAGTAAGATCTTCGCTCTGGGCGTCCAGGTAGGACCTAGGCTACCACCCCTAGGCCGGGTTACTGTCCTGCTGCTTGTTCTCTGGGTGTGGGGTGGGGGGGTCTAGGCCGGGTTACTGTCCTGCTGCTTGTTCTTTGGGTGTGTGTGTGGGGGGGGGGGGGGTCTAGGCCGGGTTACTGTCCTGCTACTTGTTCTCTGGGTGTGGGGTGGGGGGTCTAGGCCGGGTTACTGTCCTGCTGCTTGTTCTTTGGGTGTGGGGTGGGGGGGGTCTAGGCCGGGTTACTGTCCTGCTGCTTGTTCTCTGGGTGTGGGGTGGGGGGTCTAGGCCGGGTTACTGTCTTGCTGCTGCTTGTTCTTTGGGTGTGGGGTGGGGGGTCTAGGCCGGGTTACTGTCCTGCTGCTGCTTGTTCTTTGGGTGTGGGGTGGGGGGTCTAGGCCGGGTTACTGTCCTGCTGCTTGTTCTCTGGGTGTGGGGTGGGGGGGGTCTAGGCCGGGTTACTGTCCTGCTGCTTGTTCTCTGGGTGTGGGGTGGGGGGGGGGGTCTAGGCCGGGTTACTGTCCTGCTGCTTGTTCTCTGGGTGTGGGGTGGGGGGGGGGGGTCTAGGCCGGGTTACTGTCCTGCTGCTTGTTCTCTGGGTGAGGGGTGGGGGGGGGGTCTAGGCCGGGTTACTGTCATGCTGCTTGTTCTCTGGGTGTGGGGTGGGGGGGTCTAGGCCGGGTTACTGTCCTGCTGCTGCTTGTTCTCTGGGTGTGGGGTGGGGGGGTCTAGGCCGGGTTACTGTCCTGCTGCTTGTTTTCTGGGTGTGGGGTGGGGGGGTCTAGGCCGGGTTACTGTCCTGCTGCTGCTTGTTCTCTGGGTGTGGGGTGGGGGGGTCTAGGCCGGGTTACTGTCCTGCTGCTTGTTTTCTGGGTGTGGGGTGGGGGGGGTCTAGGCCGGGTTACTGTCCTGCTGCTTGTTCTTTGGGTGTGGGGTGGGGGGTCTAGGCCGGGTTACTGTCCTGCTGCGTCTTGGGAACTCGTTTTAAGTTGGTACAGCCGATCATCTTCTGTCTGTAGCGTCTGAACAGTTTGGGCTAAACACTAACATAACCCCTCTGTGTAAAGGTGAAACTCTCACAAACACGTACATGTTGTTTTTCTGTAGGACGCCCACAGGTCTCACAAGACTCGTCTGAAGGTCCCCAGGTGGCAGTAAAACAATGTTTTATGGAAGTATATGTGGAGACCGTTTATTTCTATAAATAAATACATGTAAAAAAAAATGTATAATGTTTCTTATCTACAAAGATCCATTATTGTAAGGTGAGACTCTCACCGACACGTACATGTTATTGTGTACCTTAGCAACACTTCCCTTTCCTCCTGTTTATACAAGTAGATGGCCATGTGAACATACCTGTGACGGAGGGGAAGTAGATGCCCACCAGCAGGGTGAAGAAGGTGGTGATGTCATTGGCCACGTAGGGCATGTATATATCCTGGGAGGTGTCTGCAGCCGGCTCCGACACCTGGTGCTTATTCTCTACCAACATGCCGTTAGAACCGTAGTCCCCCCAGATGTTGTCTGTGGAGGGTGGGGGGGATGAAGTGGAGGGATTGGAAGAGGGAGCGGAGGGGTGGTTAAGAGAGAGGGAGTGAGATGAGAAGGTAGAAAAGAGAGAGAGGAAGGGAGGACAATCACTAGTCACTATCCACTGAAGGAAGAACACAGAGTACACATATGGGACTCGTCAAATCACCTGCCTGCACACGCCTGATTCCATAACTTAAGGAATTTGAGCAATTTGGAAGTGATGATGGGGGAGTGGACATCAATGTCAGAGTTTGGGAATGTCTTGAATATGTTATGATAACCCAATAGTGTGTCAATTGTTCTGACGGCCGTGGTATCCCTGCATCTCAGCCTAAATCTAGGATGGATGTAGATGATACTATGCTGATTGAAGGGAAGACAGTTCCCCTCCATCAGATCCTGGTCAGTAAATAAACTAGACATGGGATCATGGTCCTGAAAACTTCCCACGGTCTCCACTACTTTTTAACACCATCGAGATGGACCCGATGCATTCTTCTTTATAGGGGTCCATCTCAATAGTGTAAAGCAGATAAGCAACCGCAGACAGAGAGGGGCGTTCAGCTCATCCTTGGCGTCAGCCTTCCCAGCAAGAGAAAAACATCCCTCTCTATTGGATGTCACGATCACATTGCCTGTACATCTTCATTTGACATTTTACTCATTTAGCACACACTCTTATCCAGAGCCACTTCCAGTATTGACTGCATACATGTTCATATTTGTTAGTAATGGTTCCCCGTGGGAATCGAACCTAGAACCCTGACGGTAGAGCATGGCACTTACAACAACTGAGCCACACGGAATCGTCCTAATCTAATTCTCATAAGAGCTTCAAGGGTAATATAGTAAGTAGTCTGAGAGGAACTGACACAGCGTTATGCTCTACTACAAATAAAAACTAATGATTGTAATCCTGGATTCCATTAGGATAGGGTGTCAGCAGGACTGAGGAGGAAAGTGCATTGCTTTAGCAGTGAGGGCAGACTTTACATCATGGGAACATTCACCCCACAATTAAAGTTTGTTGCATAATTTAATCACAAAGAATTATGGGTGAGTGGGGGGGGTCTCTTACCTCTGATGACCCCGCTGGTCAGGCCAGGGATTCCCTGGATCACAGTGACGTTGTTGAGAGTGAAGTATTCGTTGCAGGTGGCGTTGAGCTCTGGAGAGTCACAGAACAGGGACCACAGCTTGGTGGTGACTGTCACGTTGTCCACCTCCATCGTCTTCAAACACTGGTCGAAGTTGTGGTTCTGCAACGTGCGGTTCCCCAACAGGCAAATACTGGGAGGAGGATATAGAACGAAACATTTAAAATAAATCGCAAAGGAAACATTTTTTTTTGATGTTCTGGCCCTGGTCTTCCTGATCGGAGGTAAGACCAAGAGTAATTTGTGTGTGTGTGTGTGTGTGTGTGCTTCTAGTGGTTTCTGGTTGTATTTTTCAACAAGGCCGTGAGTTCAGACTAGACTCACGGGAAGTCCGGCGGTTCGAAGGCGGTCTTGATGACTCCGGCGTAGATAGCCAGAATGGAGAGGATGACACAAGCCAGGAAGACCAGGGCCAGCTTGTTGACGTACTTGACCCCCACAAACACCACCAGGGACATGAGGGTGAGGCAGCAGGTGCCGTACACCCGCATGTTGTTGAGCAGTGCCTCTGGCTCATTCTCCTTCTTCTCTGCCTTGAAGATGGCCGCACTAGGCACAATGTAGGTCTGGGAGGAGACGGGGACGGGGTCATCAGAGACGTTCAGTTCAGTAGGGTACAGCGTTATGAAAGATTCAGATAACAGCCTCATCAGGTGTTGTTATCCGTTCATGTATTAATGTCTACAGATGAAGTAGTAGTAAAAACAACAGTATCTTTGCAAAGGATACTCACTAACAGAATCTCTATAGTACCGAGGATGTACATGGAGCCAGCGAAGGTGGTCCCCAGGTAGAAACAGAGCCCCACGGCCCCGCCGAACTCTGGCCCCAGCGACCTTGAGATCATGTAGTAGGAACCTCCAGCTACAGACCAACAACAACGGGGGACAGAGCCAGTCACAACCACAGCCGTGGAGAAAACTCATGTTGAGGTGTAGTGGTACATATTGTTCCCTCTGGTGCTGGAACCCAAAATCGCTAAACGATTTTCATCTTAATTCTTTGTTAAAATTCTTGAAGGAAATGTCAGCCCAATTCTATTTAGTAGAAATGTACCATTATCCACAATGAACCTACCTGGAACTACACCATTCGTAGCGATGGCACTCATTGATATGGCTGTCAGCATTGTCTGCGAAGAAGAGAGAGAAAAAATCCCAACATTTGTAAATCTAAAATGCATGGAATCCAAAGAAAACAATCAGGGGGGAGCTTATCCCATATTTAGTGGCTAAACGACTCAGCTGTGGCTTATAAATCTTTAGGAACACAATCACAGGCAGCTGGGTAATTGATATGAGCCCCTTTTCCCTGAAATCGGTCCATGTTCAGTTTGAAGCCAAAAAGTTAAATAGAGTTATATATAAATACTTGATGCTAAGTTAAGGCTACTAAGCTACCAAGCTTGCTAGGATAGGACAGATGTCCCAGCTGCAAAGCCGCTGAGCCCAACAATGGAAGCAGAGCATCACAGTCTCCCCCACCCAAATACAGGGGCCTCCATGGCTTCTCCCTGTGCAGAGGTCATCAGAGTACAGTACCCCTTATATACACAAAAATATCACTGCATGGAATAAATACAAAAAGAAGCTCCTCAAGCCAATCCAGAGACACTATTTTCTGATTGTTACAAAGAGGGGAACTTAATTGTCCACACAGACCATCCCACTGCATGGCACACTGCTATAAGAACACACTACCCATCTGTCAAGACAGAGGGTATTGGCCCAGGAGTCCTCAACTGGCAGCTTTATTAAATAGTACCCGCAAAACACCAGTCTCAACGTCGACAGCGAAGAGGCGATTTCGGGCTGCTGGCCTTCTAGCTAAAAACACAGGCATTTCAAATGTCTCTGCTAATCTGTGTACGCGACAAATCAAACTTTGATATGATTTTTTTTATGTTGCATAATGAGAGGTTTTGAATTAGTATCATAGTCAACATGTGGTTCATAGAGTTCAAAGTGATAGACATCTGTAGTCATGGAGGGCTACGATGGGCGTCGTGGAGGGCCACGGTGGGCGTCATGGAGGGCCACGGTGGGCGTCGTGCAGGGCCACGGTGGGCGTCGTGGGGGGCCACGGTGGGCGTCGTGGGGGGCCGCGGTGGGCGTCGTGGAGGGCGTCGTGGAGGGCCGCGGTGGGCGTCGTGGAGGGCCACGGTGGGCGTCGTGGAGGGCCACGGTGGGCGTCGTGGAGGGCCACGGTGGGCTTCGTGGAGGGCCACGGTGGGCGTCGTGGAGGGCGTCGTGGAGGGCCGCGGTGGGCGTCGTGGGGGGGCCGCGGTGGGCGTCGTGGGGGGCCGCGGTGGGCGTCGTGGAGGGCCGCGGTGGGCGTCGTGGGGGGCCCCGGTGGGCGTCGTGGGGGGCCGCGGTGGGCGTTGTGGGGGGCCGCGGTGGGCGTCGTGGGGGGCCGCGGTGGGCGTCGTGGAGGGCCGCGGTGGGCTTCGTGGAGGGCTACGGTGGGCGTCGTGGAGGGCGTCGTGGAGGGCCACGGTGGGCGTCGTGGGAGGCCACGGTGGGCTTCGTGGAGGGCCGCGGTGGGCTTCGTGGAGGGCCGCGGTGGGCGTCGTGGGGGGCCACGGTGGGCGTCGTGGAGGGCGTCGTGGAGGGCCACGGTGGGCGTCGTGGGGGGCCGCGGTGGGCGTGCAGTGTGTGTAGGCTGATCGTGGTCTTCAGACTCTGGATGGGGAGTGGTCCGTTGTAGGTCAGTTGGTAGCTCATGGTGCTTGCAACGCAAGGATAGTGGGTTCGATTCCCGAGACCACCGTATGTAAAATGTATGCATGCATGACTAAGCCGCTGTGGATAAATGTGACGCGTTTTAAGAAACTAGGCATACGGCACTACTTCACAAGAGAGGCTTTTTTTAAATCAAAATTCATTTTTTTTCCTTCAGAAATGCCTTCTGGAATATGTGAACTTTCATGTGCCTTAATAACAAACTTGTACGCCATCTGTAAATACGAATACAATTGTTAAATTATGAGCCTAGTTGGTTTAGCCACGGAACCTTCCCGCTAGCCATGATTGGCTGAGATAATGGATTGGCCGGCATGCAGAGAGATGAGAGTTCGGATTGGTCTGCCATGTACAGTGAGGGAAAAAAGTATTTGATCCCCTGCTGATTTTGTACATTTGCCCACTGACATAGAAATTATCAGTCTATCATTTTAATGGTAGGTTTATTTGAACAGTGAGAGACAGAATAACAACAACAAAAAATCCAGAAAAACGCATGTCAAAAATGTTATAAATTGATTTGCATTTTAATGAGGGAAATAAGTATTTGACCCCCTCTCAATCAGAAATACTGCTGGCTCCCAGGTGTCTTTTATACAGGTAACGAGCTGAGATTAGGAGCACACTCTTAAAGGGAGTGCTCCTAATCTCAGCTTGTTACCTGTATAAAAGACACCTGTCCACAGAAGCAATCAATCAGATTCCAAACTCTCCACCATGGCCAAGACCAAAGAGCTCTCCAAGGATGTCAGGGACAAGATTGTAGACCTACACAAGACTGGAATGGGCTACAAGACCATCGCCAAGCAGCTTGGTGAGAAGGTGACAACAGTTGATGCGATTATTCGCAAATGGATGAAGCACAAAAGAACTGTCAATCTCCCTCGGCCTGGGGCTCCATGCAAGATCTTACCTCGTGGAGTTGCAATGATCATGAGAACGGTGAGGACATCACCGCATCAAAGGGGTGATGGACGGGGCCATGTACCGTAAAATCTTGGGTGAGAACCTCCTTCCCTCAGCCAGGGCATTGAAAATGGGTCGTGGATGGGTATTCCAGCATGACAATGACCCAAAACACACGACCAAGGCAACAAAGGAGTGGCTCAAGAAGAAGCACATTAAAGTCCTGGAGTGGCCTAGCCAGTCTCCAGACCTTAATCCCATTGAAAATCTGTGGAGGGTGCTGAAGGTTCGAGTTGCCAAACGTCAGCCTCGAAACCTTAATGACTTGGAGAAGATCTGCAAAGAGTAGTGGGACAAAATCCCTCCTGAGATGTGTGCAAACCTGGTGGCCAATTACAAGAAACGTCTGACCTCTGTGATTGCCAACAAGGGTTTTGCCACCAAGTACTAAGTCATGTTTTGCAGAGGGGTCAAATACTTATTTCCCTCATTAAAATGCAAATAATTTTATAACATTTTTGACATGCGTTTTTCTGGATTTTTTTGTTGTTATTCTGTCTCTAGCTGTTCAAATAAACCTACCATTAAAATTATAGACTGATCATTTCTTTGTCAGTGGGCAAACGTACAAGATCAGCAGGACCAAGATCAGCAGGATCAAATACTTTTTTCCCTCACTGTAGCATGCTTCTGTCTATAATGTGTGGATAATCCTTCCTACCATGGCTTTATTTTAAGATATCATGAAGAACGGAAAAGGTTTTGCTACAGCTCTCAACACTGCTGCCCTGAAGTTGTGTTATCGACAAAGCTCAGGGGGAAAAAGGTGTGATGGACTACTTTCTGGTGCATGATTGACTCTGAAAATCATCATGGTCAGGATATACTGTCCCTGTCCATACAGCCAGCTGGGTTCTCAGTACATTACATAGACAGGAATAAAGAACTCTCTGAGAAGAACAAAGGTGTATGTTTCATGATTAACTACACAAGGTGTGATTGTGATAACATACAGGAATTCAAGTCCTTTTGTTCACCCAACCTAGAATAACTCACAAGCAAATGCTGATCGTATTAGCTCCCAAGATAATTATTTTAGGATATAGTCACAGCCGTGTATATTCCCTTCAAGCCGATACCACGACGGCCCTCAAGGAACTACACTGGACGTTGTGCAACCTGGAAACCAAATATCCTGAGGCCGCATGTATTGTAGCTGGGGATTTTAACAAAGAAAATTTGAGGAAAACGTTACCGAAATTCTAACAACACATTGCCTGTAGTACTCGTGCATCAAAAACTCTCGACTACTGTTACTCTCACTTCCGGGATGGCTACAAGGCCCTCCCCCGCCTTCCTTTCTGCAAATCAGATCACGACTCCATTCTGTTCCTCCTTTCCTATAGGCAGAAACTCAAACAGGAAGTACCCATGCTAAGGTCTATTCAACACTGGTCTGACCAATCGGAATCCATGCTTCAAGATTGTTTTGATCACACGGACTGGGATATATTCCTGATTGCCTCTGAGAATAACATTGACGTATACACGGACACAGTGACTAAGTTAATCAGGAAGTGTATAGGGGATGTTGTTCCCACTGTGACTATTAAAACCTACCCAAACCAAAAATAGTGGATAGATGGCAGCATATGCGCAAAACTGAAACCGCAAACCACCGCATTTAACCACAGTAACGTGACTGGGAATATGGGTGAATACAAACAGTGCAGTTATGCCCTCCGTAAGGCAATGAAACAGGCAAAACGTCAGTATAGAGAAAAAGTGGAGTTGCAATTCAACGGCTCAGACACGAGACGTATGATGCAGGGACTCCAGACAATCAAGGATTTCAAAAGGAAAACCAGGCGACACCGACATCTTGCTCCCGGACAAGCTAAACACCTTCTTTGCCTGCTTTGAGGATAATACAGTGTCACCGACGCGGCTCGCTCCCAAGGACTGTGGCCTCTCGTTCTCCATGGCCAACATTTAAGATGGGTTAACCCTCGCAAGGCTGCCGGCCCAGATGCCATCCCTAGGCGCATCCTCAGAGCATGCGCAGACCAGCTGGCTGGAGTGTTTACGGACATATTCAATCTCTCCCTATCTCAGTCTGCTGTCCCCACTTGCTTCAAGATTTCCACCATTGTTCCTGTACCCAAGAAAGCAAAGGTAACTGAACTAAATGACCATAGCCCCATAGCACTCACTTCTGTCATCATGAAGTGCTTTGAGAGGCTAATTAAGGATCATATCACCTCCATCTTACCTGACACCCTAGACCCACTTCAATTTGCATACCGCCCCAATAGGTCCACAGACGATGCAATCGCCATCGCACTGCACACCGCCCTATCCCATCTGGACAAGAGGAATACCTATTTAAGAATGCTGTTCATTAACTACAGCTCAGCCTTAAACACCATAGTACCCTCCAAGCTCATCATTAAGCTTGCGGCCCTGGGTCTAAACCCTGCCCTGTGCAACTGGGTCCTGGAATTCCTGACGGGTCGCCCCCAGGTGGTGAAGGTAGGAAACAACACCTCCACTGCACTGATCCTCAACACAAGGGCCCCATAAGGGTGCGTGCTCAGCCCCCTCCTGTAGTCCCTGTTCACTCATGACTGCGTGGCCATGCACGCCTTCAACTCAATAATCAAGTTTGAAGACACAACAATAGTAGGCATGATTACCAACAATAATGAGACAGCCTACAGGGAGGAGGTGAGGGCCCTGGTGGAGTGGTGCTTGGATAATAACCTCACCCTAAGCATCAACAAAATGATGGAGCTGATCGTGGACTTCAGGAAACAGCAGAGGGAGCACGTCCTCATCCACGTTGACGGGACCGCAGTGGAGAAGGTGAAATGCTTACAGTTCCTCGGCGTACACATCACTGACGATCTGAAATTATCCATCCACACAGACAGTGTGGTGAAGAAGGCGCAATAGCGCCTCTTCAACCTCAGGAGGCTGAAGAAATTCAGCTTGGCCCCTAAAACCCAGCAAAGAGATTTTTGCCAAATGCGGAGAGTCGAAAAAGAAAACCCAGAAAGAAGAAACCATTTCCATTGCTAGTTTAGCCTTTTAACTTAATTGGTTAATTTTAGCTACCTGCAGATTCATGCATGGTAGTATCGCCGAGTTCAAAACAAATGGGAACTTGGAAAAATACTAGGTCAAATCATGATGTCAGTGATCTTCAGGTCAGAAAGTCGGAGCTCTAGAAAGAGGCCTGAGTTCCCGAGTGTGAATTCCAAATTGGATGACCGTTCAAATAGATTTTTCCCCTGTCGGAGCTCGTTTTTTCTCCCCAGAGTTGAACGCTCGGAAGTCAGAGATTTCCGAGATCCCAGTTGTTTTGAACGTGGCATTAGAGTTGGGATTATGGTTCATTGTTTAGCTAGCTAGCTATATGTCTAAACAATGCAAGTAAAAATCTCACTGTACCGATTACACCTTCTGTATCCTGTGACAAATCAACTTCGATTTTATATAGTGTGTGTTTACCAGAGACGGTAATGTAAAGAACAACATGACCTGCACCAAAGTCAGATTAGGATATATATTTTTATGACTTTTTTTTAACCTTTATTTAACTAGGCAAGTCAGTTAACCTCCAGGGGCTAGGGGGCAGTATTTTCACGGCCGGATGAAAAAACGTACCCAATTTAAACAGGTTACTACTCTGGCCCAGAAAATAGAATATGCATAGGATTAGTAGATTTGGATAGAAACCACTCTGAAGTTTCTAAAACTGTTTGAATGGTGTCTGTGAGTATAACAGAACTCATATGGCAGGCAAAAAAACGGAGAAAAATTGAGTCAGGAAGTGGGAGAAATTCGAAATGTAGTTTTCTTTTGAATCCCTTGAAAAACTACAATGACATAAGATTTACGTTGCACCTCCTGACTCTTCCATTGGCTGTCAACAATCTTTAGGAACTGCTTTCATCCGTCATCTGTAACCGGGCAGAAAATTCTGGCTCGTTCAATCCCCGGCCAGTCTGAGAACAGGTGTCTTATGACGCGCATCCACGTGACTTAGCTGTTGTTTTATTTTTCTTGTATGACGAATACCAATAGCCCGGTTGTAAAATTATTGCAGTTTTACGTAAAAAAATACCCTAAAGGATTGATTGTAAACATCGTTTGACGTGTTTCTACAAACGGTAATGGAACTTTTGGCCATTTCGTCTACGGATTTGCGTCCACGCCACATGGCATTGTAACGTGTTCTGGATGGGTTAACAAAACGGACGTATTTGGAAATAAGTTATGGGCTTTGCAGAACAAATGAACATTTCTTGTGGAAGTGGGTGCCCATCCGAGTGCATTCCGCCGAAGATCAGCAAAGGTAAGAAAATATGTCGAACATATTGTTAGAGATTTGTCGACGCCGTGGTTGTAGGCTAACTGTATAGCTTAGCATTGAAGGCTAAGTTCTGTACTCAGAATATTGAACAATGTGCTTTTTCCGTAACGTTATTTTGAAAATCTGACAAAGTGGTTGCATAAAGGAGTAGATTACCTCCAATTCTTTAAATAATTGTTATAACATTTTTCAACGTTTATGAGTTCTTCCGTAAATTAAATGTGCATATTCACAGGAAGTTATGGGGAGAAAACGACACGCGCCAATGTAAAAATTGGGTTTTTGGATATAAATATAAACTTGATTGAACAAAAAATGCATGTATTGTCTAACATGATGTCCTAGGAGTGTCATCTGATGAATATTGTCAAAGGTTAGTGCTTAATTTCAGCTGTATATCTGGTTTTGTGATGGCTATCGTGCTTGGAAAATGTTTGTTTTTTGCTGAGATGCTATTCTAAAATAATCTAATGTTTTTCTTTCACCGTAAAGCCTTTTTGAAATAAGACAATGTGATTGGATTAACGAGTAGAGTATCTTTAAAATGCCGTATAATACTTGAATTTTAATTTTGAGATTATTTTGTTTTGAATATCACGCCGTGCTATCTCACTGGTTGTTGTCCAACCAATCCCGTTGGCGGGATTGTATCCTCATTAAGAACAAATTCTTATTTACAATGACGGCCTAGGAACAGTGGGTTAACTGCCTTGTACAGGGGCAAAACAACATATTTTTACCTTGTCAGCTCAGTGAATCGATCTAGCAACCTTTCGGCTACAGCCCAACGCTCTAACCACTAGGCTACCTGCCGCCCAGGATATTGGCTAAGGAATAGATAAAGTGCATTTTTACTACTAGTTTTTGCTACTACATTCACCACGTTTATCTACACTGTGAATCCTTAAAGAGATGGGTGGGGCTAAGGCTTAAGAGGGTGTGAACGATGCTGAATGGGTGTAGACAAAGAAGAGCTCTCCAGTAGGTGTACCAAAACATTTACGGGCCATTTTCTCAAAACTTTCAAAGCAGAATTCATTTTCCATTATTCCTCAACTGAAGTGTATGATATACCATTTTCTAGCTCGGAGTCTCTACTTTTATCCAATGTTAAAAACACCATTTCAAATTAGGCAACATAGGACCCAATCTAGGTGGTGGGACACAAATAGCAATAATCATATTATATGATATTCCTTACACAGGAGCAGGTCATGACCACAATGGCAAGGGATTCCATGATGCCGGCGGTTCCCACGATCCAGGTGAGACGCAGGAACAGGATGACCCCCAGGATGTTTTGAAGGCAGGGTAGGTACACCCCAATTAATGTGCCCAACGCGGGACTCTGTGGAGGGAAAGAGGAGAGTGAGAGAGTGAGAGGAGGGAACGATGAGAGGGAGAGAGGGTCATTAGGTAGTAAGTTCCACCATATCAAATCATTCAACCAACAGATGACGTGATTGTGTTTCAAGGGTCAACCAGTAATTATTTATTTATTTAACTAGGCAAGTCAGTTAAGATCAAATTCTTATTTGAAAATTATAACAGATCACATTTAAGATATTGCTTTTCATTAGGCGTCATGACACATTATACAGTGCACTCGGAAAGTATTCAGACCCCTTGACTTTTTCCATATTTTGCTATGTTACAGCCTTATTCTAAAATAATTAAAACGTTTTTTTCCCCCCTTGTCACAGCTGTCTTCAGAAAGGGACCAAAATGCAGTAGAGTTAGTGTTCAGCATCATTTAATTTAAAAAAAAGATCACTGGAGTACTGACAGCATAACACACTGAACAGAAACAATTACCCACAACCCCAAAGAAAAACACACACTCCTATATAGGACTCCCAATCAAAGGCAACTCAACACACCTGCCTTCAATTGGGAGTCCTAATCACCAACAACCATTCACACACACAAAACCCCTGTCACATCCTGACCAAAACTAATCCAATTGCTCCCTCTGCTGGTCAGGATGTGACAGTACCCCCCCCCCCCCCTCAAGGTGCAGACCCCGTAATGCACCTTACAAAAAGAAAACACAACAAAAAATCCGTAAACCTTGCTCCACCTTCGGCATCGTCCACTTTGGTGGCGCCGATAGCTGCGCCGGGCAGATGGGCCACTCGAGCTGACCCTGGTAGACGGACCACTCGGGCTGGGCCGGAGGACAGGCGGGCCACTCGGGCTGGGCCGGAGGGCAGGCGGGCCACTCGCACAGCTTGCATTAAAGAAAACACAGAGTTTTCTTTAATGCAAGCTGCTTTAATGTAAAACAAAGTGTGGTATTCTTGCCGGCAGCTCCCTTGGCCCTTTACGGTTCTGTATTTTTACTAATGATCTACCACAAGCATTAAACAAAGCCTGTGTGTCAATGTACGCTGATAATTCTCAACATTATACGCCAGTAACCACAGCTAATTATATTTTTGCAACCCTAAACAAAGTTGCAGTCAGTTTTGTAATGGGTGGCTAGTAATAAACTAGTCCTGAACATATCTAAAACTAAAAAGCATTGTATTTGGTATGAATCATTCTAACCTCCCCTGTTATTGTAATGATGAGAGGTTAGCATGTCTTGGGGGTATGATATTTGTGTGATAACTTTCTCACATTCTATTCTTACATGTTCTATTGTTATTTACAATAAAAGTGACTCAATACATTATTGTCACGTTCTGACCAGTAAAGGGGTTATTTGTTATTGTAGTTTGGTCAGGACGTGGCAGGGGATGTTGGTTTTATGTGGTTCGGGGTTTGTTGGGTTATGTTATTATGTAAGAGGGGTGTTTGTTTAGAGTGTTTCGGGGTTTGTTGGGCTATGTTCTATGTTAGTATATTTCTATGTTTATCTAGTATGTCTAGTTCTATGTTTAGTTAATGGGGTTGACCTTCAATTGGAAGCAGCTGCTCCTAGTTGCTTCTAATTGAAGGTCCTATTTAAGCGGTGTTTTTCTGTGGGATTTTGTGGGTAGTTGTCTCCTGTTTTGTGTCTGTACACCTGACAGGACTGTTTAGTGTCGTTTATTGTTTTTGTATACGTGATTTGTTTGTTTTCCTTCTTCAACATTAAAAAGAAGATGAGTATACATGTTCCCGCTGCACCTTGGTCCAATCCTTACACCCGTTACAATTATGTACAATTCATTTGTATTGGGCACAAAATAAAATCGGCAACACAACCAAAAGAAACAGCAAATGCATCCACCAATTTTTAGAGACACAAGCTTGATGTAGTTAGTCATTGCGTCATATGGATATGGGACCAAATACTTAACTTTTTACTACTTTAATACACATAAGTTAATTTGTCCCAATACTTTTGGTCCCCTAAAACAAGGGGACTATGTACAACAAGTGCTGCAATTTTTTAAATGGTTCACCTGACATGGATGGAAATACCCTCAAGTTAAAGCTGACAGTTTGTACTTTAACCTCAAAGAAACTGTAACGTTTCAAAGTGTTGGAAAATGGACCTTTGGAATTAAATCTGAAGGGCGAGGCATCCCAAATCCACCACAGATACTCCAACAAATGCACAGTGAAGCAAACAGGCCCACCACCCTGTGCCGTGATGGAACTTTCAAGACATTTGATCACAGGCATCACCCTCACAGGTACATTCCATCAAAAGGGAAGTTTCACAACAGAGGTATAAAGGACTGGGTTATATGTCAAATATATGTTAAAAAGGACAGCACCAGATAAACAGCATCAGATAAACAGCATCAGATAAAGCAACTGAACACCAAATAAATTCAGCCCAATAGAAAAAAAGATTGCTTGAATGATTATCAATCATGCTTTCACCCCTAGGACCACACAGGCCCCTTCAACTATCACACTCAAGAGGAGGGACTCTGCTTGGCCTATTGCACAACACCCAGACCTGGCACCCTCTCCCATGTAGAAGTCTGGTGGGGTACCAATACAGATACATTTCAGACACAGACCTGCATTCACTTCTTGCTGTGGTGGTGGCTTTAGGGGAGGGCGTGGTGGTGGTGGCGGCTTTAGGGGAGGGCGTGGTGGTGGTGGCTTTAGGGGAGGACGTGGTGGTGGTGGCTTTAGGGGAGGACGTGGTGGTGGTGGCTTTAGGGGAGGGCGTGGTGGTGGTGGCTTTAGGGGAGGGCGTGGTGGTGGAGGCTTTAGGGGAGGGCGTGGTGGTGGTGGCTTTAGGGGAGGGCGTGGTGGTGGAGGCTTTAGGGGAGGGCGTGGTGGTGGCGGCTTTAGGGGAGGGCGTGGTGGTGGCGGCTTTAGGGGAGGGCGTGGTGGTGGCGGCTTTAGGGGAGGGCGTGGTGGTGGAGGCTTTAGGGGAGGGCGTGGTGGTGGCTTTAGGGGAGGGCGTGGTGGTGGTGGTGGCTTTAGGGGAGGGCGTGGTGGTGGTGGAGGCTTTAGGGGAGGGCGTAGTGGTGGCATTAGCGGAGGGCGTGGTGGAGGCTTTAGGGGAGGGCGTGGTGGAGGCTTTGGTGGAGGCTTTAGGGGAGGGCGTGGTGGAGGCTTTAGGGGAGGGTGTGGTGGTCGTGGAGGCTTTAGGGGAGGGCGTGGTGGTGGAGGCTTTAGGGGAGGGCGTGGTGGTGGAGGCTTTAGGGGAGGGCGTGGTGGTGGAGGTTTTAGGGGAGGGCGTGGTGGTGGAGGTTTTAGGGGAGGGCGTGGTGGTGGTGGCGGCTTTAGGGGAAGGCGTGGTGGTGGTGGCGGCTTTAGGGGAAGGCGTGGTGGTGGCGGTGGCATTAGCGGAGGGCGTGGTGGTGGCGGTGGCATTAGCGGAGGGCGTGGTGGTGGCGGCGGCTTTAGTGGAGGGCGTGGTGGTGGCGGCGGCTTTAGGGGAGGGCGTGGTGGTGGCGGCTTTAGGGGAGGGCGTGGTGGTGGAGGCTTTAGGGGAGGGCGTGGTGGTGGTGGTGGCTTTAGGGGAGGGCATGGTGGTGGTGGTGGCTTTAGGGGAGGGCGTGGTGGTGGTGGTGGCTTTAGGGGAGGGCGTGGTGGCGGAGGCTTTAGGGGAGGGCGTGGTGGTGGGGGAGGTTTAGGGGAGGGCGTGGTGGCGGAGGCTTTAGGGGAGGGTGTGGTGGTGGTGGCTTTAGGGGAGGACGTGGTGGAGTTGGCTTTAGGGGAGGGCGTGGTGGTGGAGGCTTTAGGGGAGGGCGTGATGGTGGCTTGTTTGAAGCATAAGAAATATAAAGCCTACAATGGTCAATCACACAGTAGCTCACGCAGACAAACAAAGTAAGCATGCTTACATGTCCTTCGTGCTACACACTGAATGTTTTCTCTGGTCAAAGACCCTGTTCTGGAATAATTTAGTCAGAACTTTAAAAAAAGGCACCATTAATAAACAGTAAATATATATGATGGGATACACTAACCAAGTGAAGACATTTTATAACCTGGAAACAGTGGGATGTCCTATATACCGACAGTCTAAGCAAAGCCGTTTCCTCCATACTTGAGAACACCCACACGTTGAGAGGATTACATTTGCCTTGTCATTATCACCAGTTTCAGACAGTACGAGTCTGTTGTGCTTAGAAGTGGCTTGTGTCACTAAAAGTGTATCTGGAATTGAAAACATTTATTGTCCACACACTGTGAAGACAACAGGCTTACCTTGACTGGTTTCTTACTCCTGGCTGGCCCCTCGTCATCGTCTGCCTCCTCGTGCTCTTTGACCCCCTGGGTGAGGTTGGTGTAGTTGGCCAACTTGTTGAGCAGCGAGGACACCATGGGGTTGCTGTCCATCTCTTCCTGTGGAAAAAAAAACACAAAAAAAAACATAACACAAAAAGTATCATAACTCATCTTGGCATGCATGCTCTCTACATAATGGTCAGAGAAATAACCTGGAACCTGGAGGGGTGGGTGAAACCATCAAGAGGAATTTAGAAATTGTACACAAATCAAAGTAGACTGGGAAAGTTTTGCTGAAGTGAATTATAGTAGAGAAAAAGATTTCACAGTCCATAATTCCCATTATTCATAGGATTCAGTATAAGGGATCGCTAGCACAGAGAGGTTAGGGTAGCCAAATGGCATTAGACAGTGCCTTTGAAAACTGGATGAGTATAAAAGAGGGAAAGCCTCTTTCTTCACGTTTAACATTGAATCCCTAATCAACAGCCTTATAGTCAAACGCCTATGTCAAAGGTCATTAAATACACCACAGATAACCTTATTGGATGTTGACAGTTACCTCGAAGAGGGCCATGTTCTTCCCATCGTATAGATTCCCTTTGTCATGGTCTGTGTTGTTAATGAACGGACTGCTTTCCTTTGGCATGCCATCGCCTGTAGAAACAAAAGAGATAGTTTTTGAGAAAACAAGCCTCCACTGCAGTCATTGAAGTGACTGTTCGGCTGATGGAAGTAAATGGATGACAGAGTCGATTAAAAGGTTGCAAGATCGAATCCCCAAGCTGTCGTTCCGCCCCTGAACAAGGCAGTTAACCCACTGTTCCTAGGCCGTCATTGAAAATAAGAATTTGTTCTTAAGTGACTTGCCTAGTTAAATAAAATTAAAAAGATTAACTGGCCGTTAACCAGAGGTGAACTTTAATCAGAAGAAAATATGGCAAAAAGCTAAAACCAACCAGTTTGTTTAGAAGACAACACAACGACTCCAACTGTCCCTTCAGTGAGTTTCAGGTCATCCCCAGAGTTGTTCTATACTGGGACATGAAGGGCCATCACGGTGATGGATGTCTATACTCTGGTGGTAATAGTTCATTGATCCAGCTATTACAGCTTGCAACGGAGTAAAACACACATCCCCCTCACGGTTTGACATGGTCCAAAAACATCTAGCATGTCATTATAGTTCGCTAGAAGCAACACATTTCCATTGATTACATTGGGTCGCAGGCTATAAATAGACTAGCCTTGGCTAAAGCTTAAAACCCAGAAGAAAAAAGAGAATGTCAATCAAATACTATAACTGCCACCGCTACAGAGGGCAGTGGCGCTGGAAAGTGGAGATTATTCCTATTGAGCTACTGTAGTCTCTCATTTCAAACCTGCTGTGTTTTAGTGTTAGTGTCAGTCTGGCTAGCCAATTGTATCAACAGAGAGAAAACTACAGACCAAGATAGAGAATGAAGACTAAACAAAACAAGGGGAAATTAGTTGGTTTGGTCTGTGTTAAAAACGCCAACCCGGCCTTAAAGCCAACTTTTTATAACAATCAAAGAAAACGAGAGGCAACTGTAGCAAATTACTCAAGCTTATGATTCTATAAAGCCTCCAGTATTTATGCTGCAATAGTTTATGTGTCAGGGGGCTAGGGTCAGCCTGTTATATCTGGAGTATTTCTCCTGTCTTATCCGGTGTCCTGTGTGAATTTAAGCATGGTCCCTCTAATTCTTTCCCTCCCTCTCCCTCCCGGAGAACCTGAGCCCTAGGACCATGCCTCAAGACTACCTGGCCTGATGACTCCTTGCTGTCCCCAGTCCACCAGGTCGTGCTGCTGCTCCAGTTTCAACTGTTCTGCCTGCAGCTATGGAACCCTGACCTGTTCACCGGACATACTACCTTGTCCCGGACCTGTTGTTTTCGACTCTCTCTCTCTACCGCACCTGCTGTCTCTAACTCTGAATGCTCGGCTATGAAATGCCAACTGAAATTTACTCCTGAGGTACTGACCTGTTGCACCCTCTACAACCACTATGATGGTGATTATTATTATTATTAATATTAGACCCTGCTGGTCATCTATGAACGTTTGAACATCTTCGCCATGTTCTTTTATAATCTCCACCCGGCACAGCCAGAAGAGGACTGGCCACCCCTCAGAGCCTGGTTCCTCTCTAGGTTTCTTCCTAGGTTCCTGCCGTTCTAGGGAGTTTTTCCTAGCCACCGTGCTTCTACATCTGCCTTTGTGATATCGGCTGATGTAAAAAGGGCTTTAATAAATACAGTGGAAAGAAAAAGTATGTGAACCCTTATCTGAATTTCTGCATAAATTGGTCATAAAATTAGAGCTGATCGTCATCTAAATCACAACAACAGACAAACACAGTCTGCTCAAACTAATAACACACAAATTATTGTATTTATCTTGTCTATATTGAATACATTATTTAAACATTCACAGTGTAGGTTGGAAAAAGTATGTGAACCCCCTAGGCTAATGATTGGAGTCAGGAGTCAGCTAACCTGGAGTACAATCATTGAGACGAGATTGGAGATGCTGGTTAGAGCTGCCCTGCCCTATAAAAAATAAAAAATAAAATCACAAAATTTGAGTTTGCTATTCAGAAGAAGCATTGCCTGATGTGAACCATGCCTCGAACAAAAGAGATCTCAGAAGACCCAAGATTAAGAATTGCTGACTTGCATAAAGCTGGAAAGGGTTACAAAATTATCTCTAAAAGTCTTGATGTTCATCAGTCCACGGTAAGACAAATTGTCTATAAATGGTGAAAGTTCAGCACGGTTGCCAACATGTCTGTTGACGAGTCTACGATTAGTAAAACACTAAACAAGAATGTTCATGGCAGGACACCACGGAAGAAGCCACTGAGGTAAAAAAACAAAACATTGCTGTATGTCTGAAGTTTGCAAAAAAAAGCATCTGGATGTTCCACAGCGCTACTGGCAAAATATTCTGTGGACAGATGAAACTAAAGTTCAGTTGTTTGGAAAGAACACACAACACTATGTGTGGAGAAAAAAGGCACAGCACACAAACATCAAACCCTCATCCCAACTGTAAAGTATTGTGAAGGGAGCGTCATGGTTTGGAGCTGCTTTGCTGCCTCAGGGCCTGGACAGCTTGCTATCATCGACGGAAAAATGAATTCCCAAGTTTATCAAGGAATTTTGCAGGAGAATGTAAGGCTATCTGTCCGCCAATTGAAGCTCAACAGAAGTTAGGTGATGCAAGAGGACAACGACCCAAAACACATTAGTAAAAAACAACAAAATGGCTTCAACAGAAGAAAATACATCTTCTGGAGTGGCCCAGTCAGAGTCCTGACTTCAAAACAATTGAGATGCTGTGGCATGACCTCAAGAGAGTGGTTCACACCAGACATCCCAAGAATATGAACTGAAACAGTTTTGTAAAGAGGAATGGTTCAAAATTCTTCCTGGCCGTTGCGCAGGTCTGATCCGCAACTATAGAAAATGTTTGGTTGAGTATTAAATCCAAGGGTTCACATACTTTTCCCACCCAGCACTGTGAATATTTATATGGTGTGTTCAATCGAGACATGAAAACGTAATTGTTTGTGTGTTATTCGTTTAAGCAGACTGTGTTTGTCTATTGTTGTGACTTAGATGAAGATCAGATCAAATTTCATGACCAATTTATGCAGAAGTCCAGGTAATTCAAAAGTGTTCATATACTTTTTCTTGCCACTGTACATTTGATTGATTAATGCTAAATAACATTTCCTCAGAAAGGGTTAATAAGATGCTTTTGCCTACTCAAATACATTAAACGATCACTTAATATTTTTGCAATACAATGCTCTACATTGTTCGCCTTGCAAAAATTAAATATCTTAAATATGCAGGCATAATTCATCCCATATCTTGAATCTAAAAAGAAGGAAGTCCTGAAAATGCTACCTCAGCTAATGATAATGCAGTTTTCAGAGACTAATAGTGTAACCTTTCCTCTTGTGAGGGCTCATATATCAGCACACAGCACAGCCCGGTAGCCAGAGTGTTTCCCGTTTCAACGCGCCCGGTAGCCAGAGCGTCTCCTGTTTCAACACGCCCGGTAGCCAGAGCGTCTCCTGTTTCAACGCGCCCGGTAGCCAGAGCGTCTCCCGTTTCAACACGCCCGGTAGCCAGAGCGTCTCCTGTTTCAACACGCCCGGTAGCCAGAGCGTCTCCTGTTTCAACACGCCCGGTAGCCAGAGCGTCTCCTGTTTCAACACGCCCGCCGGTAGCCAGAGCGTCTCCCGTTTCAACACGCCCGGTAGCCAGAGTGTCTCCTGTTTCAACACGCCCGCCGGTAGCCAGAGCGTCTCCCGTTTCAACACGCCCGGTAGCCAGAGCGTCTCCCGTTTCAACACGCCCGGTAGCCAGAGCGTCTCCTGTTTCAACACGCCCGGTAGCCAGAGTGTCTCCTGTTTCAACACGCCCGGTAGCCAGAGCGTCTCCTGTTTCAACACGCCCGGTAGCCAGAGCGTCTCCTGTTTCAACACGCCCGGTAGCCAGAGCGTCTCCTGTTTCAACACGCCCGGTAGCCAGAGCGTCTCCCGTTTCAACACGCCCGCCGGTAGCCAGAGTGTCTCCTGTTTCAACACGCCCGGTAGCCAGAGCGTCTCCCGTTTCAACACGCCCGGTAGCCAGAGCGTCTCCTGTTTCAACACGCCCGGTAGCCAGAGCGTCTCCTGTTTCAACACGCCCGGTAGCCAGAGCGTCTCCTGTTTCAACACGCCCGGTAGCCAGAGCGTCTCCCGTTTCAACACGCCCGGTAGCCAGAGCGTCTCCTGTTTCAACACGCCCGGTAGCCAGAGCGTCTCCTGTTTCAACACGCCCGGTAGCCAGAGCGTCTCCTGTTTCAACACGCCCGGTAGCCAGAGCGTCTCCCGTTTCAACACGCCCGGTAGCCAGAGCGTCTCCCGTTTCAACACGCCCGGTAGCCAGAGCGTCTCCTGTTTCAACACGCCCGGTAGCCAGAGCGTCTCCTGTTTCAACACGCCCGGTAGCCAGAGCGTCTCCTGTTTCAACACGCCCGGTAGCCAGAGCGTCTCCTGTTTCAACACGCCCGGTAGCCAGAGCGTCTCCCGTTTCAACACGCCCGGTAGCCAGAGCGTCTCCTGTTTCAACACGCCCGGTAGCCAGAGCGTCTCCTGTTTCAACACGCCCGGTAGCCAGAGCGTCTCCTGTTTCAACACGCCCGGTAGCCAGAGCGTCTCCTTTCCACACCCATTGAAGTGATTATATGAGTCAGCCAAATTCATTCATATGGACCTGGTGGAGTGTGACCTTTGACTGCCGTGTACTTTCATCTGTGTAACTTTTGCTGCTTGATCCTGCTGCTGGGAATAAAAGGCTTGCAGCCTAAGCCCTGTGGTAATCGTAGAGAGAGTCAGAACGTCCTTGTGTTATACGCAGAGCAAAGAGAAGAGAGCTTATGGTGAATGAATTGATAATGTGTGTGGGGAAGGGATAACATAAATATAGGGAATGTGAGTAAATATGTGGCGAGGCAAGGGGCAGCAACTCCACGTCGCACTCTCGGTCTGACACACACTACACGCTACAGGTAATCGTTGGCTTTAATGATGCTAAATCCCAACGTCATCAAATCCCCTTTGAACCAAGGTTTAATTCCTGTGTGCTGGGTCTAGTCTTAGTGTGGTGCTTAAGTAATTGCAGCATACCATGTGTGTAAGTGGAACACAGCGTACGGATGATCCAGCAAAATTCATTGGTCTTGATTACTTTTCAACTGGAGACAATAGCAACTATTTATGGCACCAATAGCAGGTAATCCTACGACCTATGGAAAGTGAAATTACAAAATTGCACTCACCTATTGCTGAGAGACAATTACATATTTATTATTCAAGCCAATCCATATAAAAAAAAGAACACCTTCAACGTTTCAGGTCAACAATCCAATTCTCAGGTTTCCCAGAGCCATAAATGTACTGTAGCTGCGATCTGCCAATGAGGCTGCGGAACCCCTGGATCATGCCCTACCATCCATCAACACAGCAGGTGAAGAGATCCAAAGTCTACCAAATGAGCATCAACACCTCTTCACCTTGCCAAAGAAATTCACACTGATCTCTGTCACTCACAGCATGGATCCATGTGCCAACCAGAGACATGTTGTTGTGCAGGGAGCTGAGAAGGCCACAGGAGCATCACTCAGATGACAATGAGATTGGACGTTCGTTAGCATGGTACTCTCTATGGGTCTGATAGTCAGCTAGAACTCCAGACAGACTGTCTGGAGCATCTTATCAGAAGTATAGGAGGGACGGGGTCAATGTTAGAGGGAGTGAAAAGGGGGAGGAGGTTAGTGTGTCTAGCCTTGACAATAAATGAAAAGTGGGTGGGTGTCTATGCGCGTGTATTTGTGAGTGAACGAATGTGAGTGTGCATTGCAACATGCCTGAGTGTGTGTGTGTGTGGTGTGTGTACATGTGTGAAGGAGGAGGGGAGGGGGGAGGGGGGAGGGACGTTGAGGGAGCACTACGGGAAAAGTCCCTGGAGACACGGTCCAGTTTCACATTGGCTAGCCTACCACGGCCAAGATGGTGACCTAGTTTACAGACATGTGGGCGCGTCATTGCTGCCGTCATAGGTGCCTTTTCATCCCTTTTCAAGGTAGGCAGCTACTCCAGGCCAGACAATGGACCTCTTCAAATTAGATAACTAGCTGGAGAGAGAGAGAGGGTGGGTGAGAAGGCCAGAGAGAGCACGAGAGAGACAACAACACACACCGTTCTGAAGGGGTGCGAGTCGGGAAAGAGTCTGCCGCTGATTGGACTGACAGTTGTTATTCTCTGCAGCGACGTTGCGTGTCGCTAAACCCATCTTGTTTTGCCTCGGCCGGCTGCTCAAGAAGAATACCCAAATTCTTGTCATTCTTCCCTAAATCTGTGCACAACAAACATTCACACTGACCCAGGTCAGCTCTGATAGACGATACAGGAACCACGCGGTGCCATTTTCAGTGTGTTCTCTTTGTCTCCGACTGTATAGTTTCATTGATTCTTCTCTACGTCATAGTATAAAGGTCAAACAACCACAGTGAATCGCCATGTACTAAACAAGCCGTGGGCGGTTAAATTGTTGAGTGTCTTCCTCATTGTAATGTAAGATTCTGACATAGAGCTCTGTGTGTGTGTGTGTGTGTGTGTGTGTGTGTGTGGACTGAGAAAGACCCAACAGTTAGACCTATCCCAGTCAAAACTCTCATTAGTGAAGCAGACATCTTACTGATGCTGTGGACGCAGGCATACAACCAATGCTCCCTTACCTAACCTTCCATTCTAAAACAGCCCCTCAAAAACCATGGGATAACCATTAGTATCAAACAGCAAACCACTGTCCACAAAATAAACCAACACAGCTTCACCCAAATCATTAGGCAGCAACAAGGGAACGTATTCCCCAGTAAGGCAACAGTCCTTTAAAGTCAAAGGTGAATTGATACAGTTCAATTTAATACAAATCAAATGTTTTTTTGTCACATGCTTTGTAAACAACAGGTGTAAACAGTGGAATGCTAAATTACAGTCCCTTCCCAACAATACAGAGAGAATAATAATGAGAAATAATATAAAAATGACAAACACATGGAATAAATACACAATGAGTAACGATAACTTGGATACATACACAGGGTACCAGTACCGAGTCGATGTGCAGGGGTACGAGGTAATTACCAGTCATAAGTTTGGACACACCTACTCATTCCAGGGTGTTAGTAAAAATAAAGTATGTTCTACATTGTAGAATAATAGTGAAGACATCAAAATTATGAACACACTCTTGGCATTCTCTCAACCAGCTTCACCTGGAATGCTTTTCCAACAGTCTTAAAGGAGTTCCCACATATGCTGACCACTTGTTGGCTGCTTTTCCTTCACTCTGCGGTCCAACTCATCCCAAACCATCTCAATTGTGGAGTCCAGGTCATCGGATGCAGCACTCCATCACTCTCCTTCTTGGTCCAATAGCCCTTACACAGCCAGGAGGTGTGTTGTGTCATTGTCCTGTTGAAAAACAAAATGATAGTCCCACTAAGCGCAAACCTGATGAGATGGCATATCGCTGCAGAATGCTGTGGTAGCCATGCTGGTTAAGTGTGCCTTGAATTCTAAATAAATCACAGTGTCACCAGCAAAGCACCCCCACACCATCACACCTCCTCTTCCATGCATGCGGAGATTATCCGTTCACATACTCTGCGTCTCAAAAAAGACACGGCGGTTGGAACCAAAAATAAAAAATTTGGGCTCAGACCAAAGGACAGATTTCCACCTGTCCAATGTCCATTGCTCGTGTTTCTTGGCCCAAGCAAGTCTCTCCTTCTTATTGGTGTCCTTTAGTAGTGGTTTCTTTGCAGAAATTTGACCATGGAGGCCTGATTCACGCAGTCTCCTCTGAACAGTTGATGTTGAGATGTGTCTGTTACTTGGCTGGTAACTCTAATGAACTTATCCTCTGCAGCAGAGGGTCTTCCTTTCCTGTGGCGGTCCTCATGAGAGACAGTTCCATCATAGCGCTGGATGGTTTTTGCGACTGCACTTGAAGAAACTTTCAAAGTTCTTGAAATTTTCCGGATTAACTGACCATGTCTTAAAGTAATGATGGACTGTTATTTCTATTTGCTTATTTGAGCTGTTCTTGCCATAATATGCACTTGGTCTTTTACTAAATAGGACTATCTTCTGTATACCACCCCTACCTGGTCACAACACAACTGATTGGCTCAAACGCATTAAGGAAAGAAATTCCACAAATTAACTTTTAACAAGGCACACCAGTTAATTGAAATGCATTCTGGGTGACTACCTCACGAAGCTGGTTGAGAGAATGCTAAGAGTGTGCAAAGCTGTCAAAGGCAAAGCTTGGCTACGTTGAAGAACCTCAAATATTAAATATATTTTGTTACTACAAAATTCATAGTTTCATAGTTTAGATGTCTTCAGTACTATTCTACAATGTTGAAAATAGTAAAATAAAGAAAAACCCTGGAATGAGTAGGTGTGTCCAAACTTTTGACTAGTACTGTACATACATTCAGAAAATATTCAGCCCCTTTACCCTTTTCCATATTTTGCTACGTTACAGCCTTAAATTTTTTCGGCATTAATATTCACACAATTCTCCATAATGACAAAGCGAAAACCGGTTTTTAGAATTTAGAAAAATGTATTCAAAATAAAAAACAGATTTACATAATTATTCTGATCCCTTTGCTATGAGACTCGAAATTGAGCTCAGGTGAGTCCTGTTTCCATTGATCATCCTTGAGATGTTTCTACAACTTGGAGTCCAGCTGTGGTAAATTCAATTGATTGGACATGATTTGGAAAGGCACACACCTGTCTATATAAGGTCCCACAGCTGACAGTGCATGTCAAAGCAAAAACCAAGACATGAGGTCGAAGGAATTGTCCGTAGAGCTCTGAGATAGGATTGTGTTGAGGCACAGATCTGGGGAAGGGTACCAAAATATTTCTGCAGCATTGAAGGTCCCCAAGAACACAGTGACCTCCATCATTCTTAAATGGAAGAAGTTTGGAACCACCAAGACTCTTCCTTGAGCTGGCTGCTCGGCCAAACTGAGCAATCAGGGGAGAAGGGCCTTGGTCAGGGAGGTGACCAAAAACCCGATGTTCACTCTGACAGAGCTCCAGCGTTCCTCTGTGGAGATTGGAGAACATGCTGCGGCAAATGGTTGTAGATCAAACCAAAGTTCTCTAACAGGAGACACCTATTCATAAAGCATAACTTCCTGGAAGCCACTGTAGTCTCCTCATTGGAGGATTAAAGAGAAAACTGTCTAGATACACCAGGTACACCAAACATTAGGAACACCTTCCTAATATTGAGTTGCGTTGCCCTCAGATCAGCCTCAATTCGTTGGGTCATGGACTCTACAAGGTGTCGAAAGCGTTCCACAGGGTTTCTGGCCCATGTTGACTCCAATGCTTCCCATAGTTGTGTCAAGTTGGCTGGATGTCCTTTGGGTGGAGGACCATGCTTGATACAGGAAACTGTTGAGCGTGAAAAACCAAGCAGCGTTGCAGTTCTTGACAAACTGGTGCGCCTGGCACCTACCATACCCTGTTCAAAGGCACTTAAATGTTTTGTCTTGCCCATTCACCCTCTGAATGACACACATACACAATCCATGTCTCAATTGTCTCAAGGCTTAAAAATCCTTCTTTAACCTGTCTCCTCCCCTTCATCTACACTGATTGAAGTGGATTTAACAAGTGACATCAACAAGGGATCATAGCTTAAACCTGTTCAGTCTATGTCATGGAAAGAGTTCTTAATGTTTTGTATACTGAGTGTATTTGCCAACAAAGCAAAATCAACTCTTTCGCACATTCATTATAATCCACATAAACAATTCATATTTCCTGTTGCTGCAGGATTATTTTCATGTTGTGAGAAACTGGTCAAATTCATTTATCCTACATCTGTAGATGAGTGTAATTAAAGGGGAGGGTAGAGGAAGGGGGAGGCATGTCCTGTCTGTGTTGATGAATGAATGCAGGTGTGTGAGCAAGGCTAGTTCTGAACCTGACCTCTAGCAGGCACGCATGAGAAGACAATAGCCTGAGAGATAGAGAGGATGTGACATTTTCCAGAAATCCTGGTTGGAGGATTCCGGATTCCCTGCTCCTTCCCTCCTGATTCCGGGAATCCTCCAACCAGGATTTCGGGAAAACCAGGGAATTATTCAAAATTCCTGGAATTTTGCAACCCTAAAGTATGTGTGACAGCACATCAGCTAGTATTGCACTAAGCATCTCAGCCTCTATGGTAATAAATGGCTACACACAGTATTTATAACCACTAAGCTCCCCTTGGTGGCAGCTGTGCACATTAAGCTGCCTAGCACTCCCAACGTTAGTCAGCCTGACCGGCTCATGGTACAAGAGAAACAGAGTGGGAGTCAGAAAGTACTTCCTTCAATCCCTTTAGCTCGCCTTACTACAACCCAAGCCCAATAAAGACAACAAAAATCATCCCAAGTACAGAAATCCACTTAAAATACCAAGTTTGGAAAGACGGAACAAGACTATAATAAATAAAAACACACACTAACCCTCTACCACCTTCACTTCTACTATAGATAAATGTACACAAACCTAAACAGCAAAATAATTTTAGTACACAGTTTCTGATATATCACAACTTACTTTTACAGTGACTTCAGAAAGTATTCGCACCCCTTCACTTTTTCCAAATGTTGTTGTGTTACGAAGTCGGATTAATTGTAATTTTTTTGTCAACGATCTACACAAAACACTAATGTCAAAGTACATTTTTATTTCATAAATAAAGATTAATGAAAAATAAAACTCATATCTTGATTAGATAAGTATTCAACCCCCTGAGCCAATACATGTTAGAATCACCTTTGACAGTGATTACAGCTGTGAGTCTTTCTGGGTAAGTCTAAGATCTTTGCACACCTGGATTGTACAATATTTGCACATTATTATTTAAAAAAATTCTTCAAGCTCTGTCAAGCTGGTTGTTGATCATTACTAGACAGCCATTTTAAGTCTTGCCATAGATTTCAGTCAAAACTGTAACTAGGCCATTCAGGAACATTCAATGTCGTCTTGGTAAACAACTGCAGTAAATATTTGGCCTTGTGTTTAAGGTTATTGTCCTGCTGAAAGGTGAATTTGTCTCACAGAGTCTGTTGGAAAGCAGACTGAACCAGGACTTCATCTAGGATTCTGCCTGTGCTTAGCTCAATTCCGTTTCTTTTTATCCTAAGTAACTCCTTAATCCTTGCCGATGACAAGCACACCCATAACATGATGCAGCCACCACCATGCTTGGAAATATGAAGAGGGGTACTCAGTGATGTGTTGTGTTGAATTGGCCCCAAACATAACGCTTTGTATTCAGGACAAAAAGGTACTTTCTTTGCCAGATTTTTTGCAGTACTACTTCAGTGCCTTATTGCAAACAGGATGCACGTTTTGGAATATTTGTATTCTGTACAGGCTTCCTTACTTTTCACTCTGTCATTTATGTCAGTATTGTGGAGTAACTACAATGTTGTTGATCGTTCCTCAGTTATTTCCTATCACAGCCATTAAACTAACTGTTTTAAAGTCACCATTGGCCTCATGGTAAAATCCCTGAGTGGTTTCCTTCCTCTCCGGCAACTGAGTTAGGAAGGACGCCTGTATCTTTGCAGTGACTGGGTGATACAGCATCCAATGTGTAATTAATAACTGCGCCATGCTTAAGGTGATATTCAATGTCTGATATTATTTTTTACCCATCTACCAATATATGCCCTTCTTTGCGAGGCACTGGAAAACCTCCCTGCTCTGTGGTTGAATCTGTGTTTGAAATGCACTGCTCGACTTGAGGGACCTTACAGATAATTGTATGTGTGGGATACAGCGATGGGCTAGTCATTTAAAAATCATGTTAGACACTATTATTACACACAGAGTGAGTCCATGCAACCTATTTGACTTGTTAAGGACATTTTTAGTCTTCAACTTATTTAGGATTGCCATTACAAAAGGTTTGAATACCTATTGACTCAAGACATTTTGTCTTTTCATTTTTAATTAATTTTGTAAACATTTCTAAAAACATATTTTCACTGTGACATTTTGGGGTATTGTGTGTAGATCAGAGACACAAACATCTCAATTTAATCAATTTTAAATTCAGGTTGTAACACAATAACATTTGGAAAAAGTCAATGTCACAATGGAATTGTGTTTTTAGAAATGTCCTTTGTAGCTCCGGTAGTTTGAGCATGGAGCATGAAACGCCAGGGTAGTGTGTTTGATTCCCGGGATCACCCATACGTTAAATGTATGCACACATGACTAAGTCGCTTTGGATAAAAGCGACTGCTAAATATTATATTAGTTCAGAAGCCTTTACTGTGCAGGATAACGAGGTAGAAGCCTGGCTCTGACTAAGAAAGCCCAGGGTGGAGAGATAGAAGACTCTAGGGGGTTTAAAAACAAACCTCCAGGTGAGAGTCGCCAGGCACTTACCCCTCCGTCGCGACAGCGAGCCTTCTCCTTTCTCCATGCTAGAGTAAAGAGGGGCTGAGGCGGGGGTTGGGGTGGGGGGAGGGGGGGTTGAAGAGGGAGACGTCCCTGTAGTGCTGCTGCTGTTAAGGAGGTCCCAAGTGCAGAGGTCAAGGAGGAGAGGCCGGGAGTTGCTAGCGTTGTGTGGCTACGGTAGAGACGCTATGTCACCCGAGCGCTCTGTGAGTGAGGATCAGCTCTGTGTGAGTGAGACACTGGCCGACGAAGATGGCAGCAGCCACACATCACAGCCCCCCCAATCATCACCTAATCTCTCGCTCGCTCTCTCTCTCTCTCAGGGGGGAGGAGCAGTGAGAGAGGGCGGGAGAAAGTGAGAGGAGAGAGGATGAGTGAGAGAGACAAGTAGGAGGAGAGGGAGAGACAAGTCTGTGGTAGAAGGAGAGGGAGTAACAAGTAGGAGAAGAGAGATGTGCAGCTGATACTCTACCTGTGAGCAGCCAGCGCTCCATTACATCCCAAGCCTCTGAACAGAGCGAATGTAGCTCTACTTCAGAGGAAACACAAAGGATTTACAACACACACATACACTGTAGACTGTACAGTACACTGCAGTACAGACACTCGCATCCTCAAAACACATTCTGTCCTAAATGGATGCAACAACAGGGTGATCAAATTAAGTATTGCAAGAAAAATGTGAGTTAACAGAATGGGGTATTGGATTTGAGAACATTGTTATGAGTTTAACTATCTTCTGTCTTTCAGTTGAAGTTGGATGTTTGGAGTATAGTAAGGGATGACTAGTGGTACTCACTAATGTGTTGTATTGGATTTGCCACAAACATAACACTTTGTATTCAGGACAAAAAGTGAATTGCTTTGCCATTTTTTGCAGTATGACTTTAGTGCCTTGTTGCAAACAGGATGCATGTTTTGGAATATGTTTTATTCTGTACGTGCTTCCTTCTTTTCACGCTGTCAAATAGGTTAATATTGTGGAGTAACTACAATGTTGTTGATCCATCCTCAGTTTTCTCCTATCACAGCCATTGATACACCATCCAAAGTGTAATTAATAACTTCACCATGTTCAAAAGGGGATTTTCAAATGTCTGCTTTTTTTCTTAATCATCTATATATTTGTGCCGCCCTTTGCCAGGCATTGGAAAACCTCCCTCGTCTTTGTGATTGAATACTTACTGACAAGCCATTTCAGTTTAATTTATTTTTATTAATTTGCACAACAATTTTTTTTTTTTTTAACATATTTTCACTTAGACATTATGAGGTATTGTGTGTAGGCTAGTGACACAAAATGTCAATATAATCCATTTTAAATTCAGGCTGTAACAACAAAATAGGGAAAATGACAAGGGGTGTGAATACTTTCTGAAGGCGCTGTATAAAGTGGTTTACAATGGCACTTTGGTCTACGATGCTTTATGCTAGAAACAAGCTGTAAAAAACCCGGGAGAGATGTGACTCCGATGCATATGGGATATCAGTTTCATTTCTTTGACATTCAGAGACTGAGCTACAAACTTCTGTAGCTGAGGAGAAAAATATTTGACTTTGCTTAGGAAGTAATCTAATTCTGTCCCTATCTATTGATTCAGCTAATCACTTTCTGTACAACAGAAGATGTTTAAACCCCAGACAGCTTTTGTGTTGAGTTAAGCCACAGAAGAAGAGTAGCCAACAGCTACATTTATCTGCGTCTGTAGGGCTACTCTCTCTAGGGTGGGAAAAGTAGACCTACATGTATCTGCGTCGGTATGGCTACTCTCTCTAGGGTGGGAAAAGTAGACCTACATTTATCTGCGTCTGTAGGACTACTCTCTCTGGGGTGGGAAAAGTAGACCTACATGTATCTGCATCTGTAGGACTACTCTCTCTAGGGTGGGAAAAGTAGACCTACATGTATCTGCGTCGGTAGGGCTACTCTCTCTAGGGTGGGAAAAGTAGACCTACATGTATCTGCGTCTGTAGGACTACTCTCTCTGGGGTGGGAAAAGTAGACCTACATTTATCTGCGTCGGTAGGGCTACTCTCTCTAGGGTGGGAAAAGTAGACCTACATGTATCTGCGTCGGTATGGCTACTCTCTCTGGGGTGGGAAAAGTAGACCTACATTTATCTGCGTCTGTAGGGCTACTCTCTCTGGGGTGGGAAAAGTAGACCTACATTTATCTGCGTCTGTAGGGCTACTCTCTCTGGGGTGGGAAAAGTAGACCTACATTTATCTGCGTCTGTAGGGCTACTCTCTCTGGGGTGGGAAAAGTAGACCTACATTTATCTGCGTCTGTAGGACTACTCTCTCTGGGGTGGGAAAAGTAGACCTACATTTTGAAAGTACCCCGCTCAGATTCCTAATGACATCTCAGATTTTATTATTTTCAAACAGGGACAGTTTCATTGCAAACAAGACACACTGATTTGGCATTGGATAAATACGATAAGAAGAACACATAGGCCTCTCTCTCTGTCCATTCTTAGACTGTACATTTCGGTCATTTGAGTGGTATTAAAAAATAAAAAGATTCTGCTGAAATACAATGATAGATTCATGCAACGCTTTTACTATGAAGGAGATCTTTGAACCCGTACTGTTGTGGGGTGTGAACCCACAACCTTGTGACCCGTAGCCCTGTGCGCTACCAGAATTCCTGCGTAGCCATGCAACGCTTACAGGACGAAGACGTGTCTAAAAACTGCCTTAGGGTTTCAGGTCTGTCCAAGAAGTAAACTATAGGCATGTTCTCTGCTATCCATTTTATGTTGAAATTATCAGCTTGGGTATAGGGGAGGGTCAATTGTTTTATTTAAAGCGTTCAGGGCTGGGTTTAGGTAAAATATATTTTACTGAAAGGAGGGCCATTCATTTTCTTTTTAGAGGTCCGATTTTCTCCATGTAACCCTTATTATAAATAACGTTCACTCCCTAAGGTATTTTTCATCTGACTTTTCAAGCACAATGGCAGTCAATGTGAGTGATGTGAGAGCCCAGAGTTCTTAGAAAGTGTTTTGACAAATCTGGTTTAAGATTTAGAATCAAAATGGGTGCTTGCGATTCCAACATGGTGCCAACATGGTGGACTGACTTGCCAAGCTTTGCACCTATATCCAGGTATAGAGAGAGAAAGCATGGTGACTGGAAATGCCCATGTCCACTGCCCATTAATTGTCTCCCTAAGACCATGTGAACTAGACAGTAAATCACTTAACCAGAAGATCCTAATCCTGCCCTTTTTATAAAACACACCGCGGATCTCTGTCCTCGGGTAGGACAGGCAATGGCCTATGGTGGTCACTGGTCAGAGACTAACACTATTACTACAACCCCATATTGCCAATGCCATCCAGATTCTTGGATATAAATTAGTGCATCTTAATGTCCTAGGGCTGTCCGGACAAAAAGAAATCCTAGCCGACAATCAATTGATCAAAATTTTGAAACGTATTTTTTCTCATATAGACAGACATGTGTTTGAATAAAATCAACTACATACACTACTGGTCAAAAGTTTTAGAAAACTTACTCATAGTTTTGATGTCTTCACTGTTATTTTACAATGTAGAAAATTGTAAAAATAAAATAAAAACCCTTGAATGAGTAGGTGTTCTAAAACTTTGGACCGGTAGTGTATGCACTGAGCTTGTCTGATGCTTTAAAAGCACACTATTTGATTAAATAATTAAGACACACAAATGACTCAGGAAAGAGCCCGATGGTAACGCTGTGCACGCTGGCGCACGTCGTCTCGCTCTCACCCCTACTGCAGCGAAAAGGCACAACAGCACAGGTAGTGTTTATTGCGCTGTCCGTGCTGAAGCTGTGACATCATTTTAACCGTTTAGTTTCTTAGTAGTTTCTGACTGAAATGTTCTGTTACCGAAATCCCTAATTTGTTTAGGGAAAACATTCCCTGTTCTCTCAACCTTTTGCTTTCTTTACGTGAAACATGTAAGCATCGCATGCATGTGACCAATAGGGCCTGACCTATAGAATATCATAATCACATCAATAAATTGGTTATAACAAACTCCAAACACAGTAACACCCGACAGGAAATGGATACGGAGGACGTGAAAAAAAAACTCAAAATGGGAGAATATTTACTGGTTGCTCAAGAGAGAAAGGGGAAGTCAGATCTGTGGAAGACATTTGACATAGTCGTGGAAACTACTGGATTGTCACGACATCTACTGAAGGTGGCTCCTCTCCCTGTTCGGGCGACGCTCGGTGGTCGTCGTCGCCGGCCTACTAGCTGCCACCGATCCCCTTTTCCCTTACCGTTTGGTTATGTCTGTCTTGAGTTACACCTGTTTTGAGTTGAGTTCATTAGTGGGGTATTTAGTTTATAGGTTGAGGTTTTGTGCGGGATTGTTTGTTGTTTCCTGTCGTGGGGTTTTGGAGTTGTTTTGTTTTGTGTATTTTTTGGAAGGACGTTTATTCTGGACTGTGTCCCGACCCTGTTGAGGTGGACATTTTGGTCTGGTTTGTTTTCCTTGATCCATGCCTGGGTATGGTGTTTTGGACTCAGGAAGTAAAACGCTCTATTAACGCATATTTGGTCTCCTGCGCCTGACTTCACCCCATCACTACTAGTGAGTTCTGACATGGATAGCAATAAAAAGGCGGGTATAGGAAACAAGCGTTGCGTGAGTATTATGGTGTGCCATACAGTTGCCGCTAGATTACAATATTATTATTTTTCCTGTCCATTTGGAACAGTGTAAACACTAAATAAATAACTGTACCAGAGAGTCTGTTCTAAAAAGATTTAAAAAAAAGATACTGTATAAAGCCTTTATTACAGCAGACTAAAACCACTTACATGCATTCGTTCGTGTATTGCAGTTTATGTATTGTTTAGTTATTCAAAAGCTCACTTTCTTATTTAAATTGTTAAACAAAAATTCTTGAATGCATTTCAAAGTATGAATGTCTCCTATGCTGTGTGATGGCATGAACTAATTAATGATTGATTGATTGATTGATTGATTCATTAGCCTATAGATTGAAATTTAGGCCTAAGAAATTACAGGACGCTCTGTGAGGCCTACTGCTCGATGGTGGTTATACAAGGCTGCTATACAAAGCCTTACTAATGATAACGACATGACTTATTATTAGAACGATAATCATAATAATAACTGTAATAATAACAATAAGAAGGAGATCAAGAAAAATGAGGGTATAGGAGCGAGAGCTGTGTGTGTAACAAACAGGTGCTATCAGATTACAATATTTTTCTGCCTGTTTGGAACAGTTTAAACACTAAATAAATAAATAAATAAATAAATATGTTTAAGCCTTTATAACAGCATAGTAAAGAGTAAAAAAAGCCACATCTGTGATATTGCTTTATCTGACATTTTGCTGTTGCATGAGGCTTTGCGCTCACGGATTCAGTAGGCTACTAAACAAACACTAAAACAGGCAACAGAAGCAGGATCTGTCTTCTTTCTGTAGATCTATATGGATGATTTATAAAGCCCGGCACATTTAACAGTGAGGCTATTGATTATAGACCTAATTGAGTTGGTGTTTCCTCTCTCCTCAATTTTCTTAGACAATTAGGCTAAGGCAAGGGCTGTTCGATCATCTCTCCGCTTCTGCCTCCGCCGCATTGTTCTCAATCCCAATATGCTGGTTAACTTTGCTATTATGCACATAGCAACATGGGGAAAGGTGCCAATTCTACAGCACACTGTTATGTTTCAGAACCGCGGACAGCGACTGTATCCAAGGCAGGAGAAAGCACATGTTCTAAAATATTCTATTTATTAGTGTTGCTCCATGATTTTTACATAATATAACCAGATTCAATTTCAGTATCACGTCTTAGAGACTTAAGAAATCAACAGCCTATCAGCCAAACAATCAACCAGTCAACTAAATGGGGTCAGCCCTATAAATTTGTATTTATTTAACCTTATTTAACTAGGCAAGTCAGTTAAGAACAAATTCTTATTTACAATGAAGGCCTGGGAACAGTGGGTTAACTGCCTTGTTCAGAGGCAGAACGACAGATTTTTACCTTGTCAGCTCGGTGATTCAATCTAGCAACTAGAGGTCAACCGATTATGATTTTTCAACGCCGATACCGATTTATTGAAGGACTAAAAAAAAGCCAATACCGATTAAAATCGGCCAATTTTTTAAAATTATTTATTTATTTGTAATAATGACAATTACAACAATACTGAATGAACACTTATTTTAACTTAATATCTTAACTTAATCAATAAAATCAATTTAGCCTCAAATAAATAATGAAACATGTTCAATTTGGTATAATAATGCAAAAACAAAGTGTTTTAGAAGAAAGTTAAAGTACAATATGTGCCATGTAAAAAAGCTAACGTTTAAGTTCCTTGCTCAGAACATGAGAACATATGAAAGCTGGTGGTTCCTTTTAACATGAGTCTTCAATATTCCCAGGTAAGAACTTTTAGGTTGTAGTTATTATAGGAATTATAGGACTATTTCTCTCTATACCATTTGTATTTCATATACCTTTGACTATTGGATGTTCTTATAGGCACTACAGTATTGCCAGTGTAACAGTATCACTTCCGTCCCTCTCATCGCCCCTACCTGGGCTCGAACCAGGAACACATCGACAACAGCCACCCTCGAGGCATCGTTACCCATCGCTCCACAACAGCCGCGGCCCTTGCAGAGCAAGGGGAACAACTACTTCAAGGTCTCAGAGCGAGTGACGTCACCGATTGAAACGCTATTAGCGCGCACCCCGCTAACTAGCTAGCCATTTCACATCTGTTACACCAGCCTAATCTCGGGAGTTGATAGGCTTGAAGTCATAAACAGCTCAATGCTTGAAGCACAGCGAAGAGCTGCTGGCAAACTCACTAAAGTGCTGTTTGAATGAATGCTTACGAGCCTGCTGCTGCCTACCACCACTCAGTCAGACTGCTCTATCAAATATAAAATCATAGACTTAATTATAACATAATAACACACAGAAATACGAGCCTTTGGTAATTAATATGGTCAAATCCAGAAACTATCATTTCGAAAACAAAATGTTTATTCTTTCAGTGAAATACGGAACCTTTCCATATTTTATCTAACGGGTGGCATCCATAAGTCTAAATATTCCTGTTACATTGAACAACTTTCAATGTTATGTCACAATTACGTAAAATTCTGGCAAATTAGTTCACAACAAGCCAGGCGGCTCAAACTGCTGCATATACCCTGACTCTGCGTGCAATGAACGCAAGAGAAGTGACACAATTTCCCTAGTTTAATATTGCCTGCTAACCTGGATTTCTTTTAACTAAATATGCAGGTTTAAAAAAATATACTTCTGTGTATTGATTTTAAGAAAGGCATTGATGTTTATGGTTAGGTACATTCGTGCAACGATTGTGCTTTTTTCGCAAATGCGCTTTTGTTAAATCATCCCCCGTTTGGCGAAGTTGGCTGTCTTTGTTAGGAAGAAATAGTATTCACACAGTTCGCAACGAGCCAGGCGGCCCAAACTGCTGCATATACCCTGACTCTGTTGCACAGAACGCAAGAGAAGTGACACAATTTCCCTCGTTAAAAGAAATTCATGTTAGCAGGCAATATTAACTAAATATGCAGGTTTAAAAATATATACTTGTGTATTGATTTTAAGAAAGGCATTGATGTTTATGGTTAGGTACACATTGGTGCAACGACAGTGCTTTTTTCACGAATGTGCTTGTTAAATCACCCATTTGGCAAAGTAGGCTATGATTCAATGATAAATTAACAGGCACCGCATCGATTATATGCAATGCAGGACAAGCTAGATTAACTAGTAATATCATCAACCATGTGTAGTTAACTAGTGATTATGTTAAGATTGATTGTTTTTTATAAGATACGTTTAATGCTAGCTAGCACCTTATCTTGGCTCCTTGCTACACTCACATAACAGGTAGTCAGCCTGCCACGCAGTCTCCTCGTGGAGTGCAGTGTAATCGGCCATGATCGGTGTCCAAAAATGCCGATTTTCAAGTTTTCATAACATTGGCCCTAATTAATCGGCCATTCCGATTAATCGGTCAACCTCTACTAGCAACCTTTCGGTTACTGGCCCAACGCTCTAACCACTAGGCTACCTGCCACCCCAAATGTCCCATCTAAAAGTGGCCTTTGATAAACTAGCTACATTTTGTCATTGGAACAAAGCAGAGGAAAGTTTGATTGCCAGCCTTAAGCATAGGTTGTGCTGCATTCTGATTAAAATGTAAAGATTAGTCCTAAGAGAGTCTGAAGAGGGATACAGTCCAGTCTCTACACGGATACTACGGTGACTAGAGGGGATGGGAGCTAGGCTCACTGAGGCTCAGTCAGGTCTACGGTGACTAGAGGGGATGGGAGCTAGGCTCACTGAGGCTCAGTCAGGTCTACGGTGACTAGAGGGGATGGGAGCTAGGCTCACTGAGGCTCAGTCAGGTCTACGGTGACTAGAGGGGATGGGAGCTAGGCTCACTGAGGCTCAGTCAGGCTACTCCGTGTAGCCATAAGCTTTTAAGACCTTCACGTAAACATCACCGTTGTCCATTACGTAATAGGGTGGATGGGGGAGGTTGTGTGTGTGTGAGAGAAACAGCAGCTTCTACTATAAAGTAGCTACATAGGCTGTTTGTAATGTTAGCATGGTGATGCACCTGAATGAATCCTAGGCAGTAGGAGTTGTCTCAAGGCAGATTTATTAGTCGGTCTGTTTTCGTACCTCTCTGTCAGAGAGAGATATTCATTTAACCAGAACACTTTCAACAGACACTACCAATCACCACAAGTCAGGTAGAATAGAAAGCGCTCTTCTGATCAGCCCCAATTCTGGCAAAGAAAAGAATGTCTAGTGGTTTGTTTGGTCTAATGGTCCTCTCTTCTCTGCTCACATACAGTGCATTTGGAAAGTATTCAGACCCTTTCACCTTTTCCACATTTACAGCCTTATTCTAAAATGGATTCAATATTTGTTTTCTCATTAATCTACATACAATACGACATAATTACAAGCCAAAAACAAGTCTTTTAGAAATGTTTGCAAAGTTATAAAAAGCTGAAATATCATATTTACATAAGTATTCAGACCCTTTACTCAGTACTTTGTTGAAGCAGCTTTGGCAGCAATTACAGTCTCGAGTCTTATTAGGTATAACGCTACAAGCTTGCACTGTAGGTAACTCTGGCCCACACTGTTGCTATAGTTTCCTCTTAGAGAAGTACTCATGTACTGGCTTGGCTTTGATTTTTAAAAATTGTGGCGTTCTGTTGTGAAAAGAATGCTACCATGGAACACATTGTACAGAACATCTGTCACGTCCTGACCAGTATAAGGGGTTATTTTGTTATTGTAGTTTGGTCAGGACGTGGCAGAAGGTATTTGTTTTATGTGGTTCGGGGTGGTTGTGTGTTTAGTGGTGTATTTGATTTATTATTCCGGGTTTTGGGCACTGTTCTATGTTTATGTATTTCTATATTTGTATTTCTATGTTTAGGTAATTGGGGGTTGAACCCTCAATTGGAGGCAGGTGTTCTCTCGTTGCCTCTGATTGAGGGTTCTATAAATAGGTATGTGTTTGTTTTAGTATTTGTGGGAGATTGTGCTTGGTATAGCTTTGTTGCCTTACCGGCCTGTTATCAGTCGTTGTGTTTTGTTGTGTACGTGTTTATTTTGGTTTACCTTCTTTTCCGTTTAAATAAAAAGAAGATGAGTGCACATTTCCCCGATGCGTATTGGTCCGACAATGATTTCTCTTTATCAGACGAAGAAGAATGTGACAACATTGTACAGAACATTGCATGATTTCATTTGTTAAATTAAAAATTAGAGGTCGACCGATTAATCGGAATGGCCGATTAATTAGGGTCGATTTCAAGTTTCATAACAATCGGACATCGGTATTTTTGGACACCAATTTGGCCTATCATTATTTTTTACTTTCTTCTCCAACACTTCGTTTTTGCATTATTGAAACCAAATTGAACATGTTTCATTATTTATTTGAAACTAAATTGATTTTATTGATGTATTATATTAAATTAAAATAAGTGTTAATTCAGTATTGTTGTAATTGTCATTATTACAAATAAAAAAATATATATATTTTTTAAATAAAAATAAATAAAATCGCCCGATTAATCGGTATCGGCTTTTTTGGTCCTCCAATAATCGGTATCGGCGTTAAAAAAATCATAATCTGTCGACCTCTATTAAAAATACTGTTTTATTAATATCACAAGAGATGTTATCTTTCGTCACACACTGTACTTACAAATCTCACACACATTCACAGGAATAAAGTAATAAATCAATAAAATGGTCCAACTTTACCAACATTCTTTTAAGTCATGGCTGACTTGGAAAAAACAAGACAGAAATGAATGCCTGCAACCTCAACTGACCTTTAAGGCTCTATTTTAACAAACCTAACGCAATGCTAAATCTAAGGGCTGGAGGTAGTGCTAAAGGTTCAGGTGTGTGTCAGAAATATTTGTGCTATTTTCACATCCAGAATTGTGGGCGCAGTAGCTGGCAGTGGCACGGAAGGGCTGGATTTTGATGAATAAACAGGTTGAAGGTGTGTCAAGGCCTCACTGGCCAATCAGAATGTGCTCCATGGCTAAATATGTGGTTGCTTCAAGTTGTGTATTTATGGTCTTTTATGTATTGCATTGTCATCAACTCCAATTCGAATCTTAGTCCGTTAAAACCTAGTTCATTAAATAGCCTGCCCCATATTTGCTAAACTATGTGTTGAACATGTTTCCAGTCCCATTGTCCTAGTTGCATTGCTTCAATATGGAAATACATTGGTAAACATAGGCTATAGCATTCACCACTGATATAGGGACTAGGTCTACTGTAAATTACAGTCGGGACATGGACATGCCAAACGTAGTCAATAAGCAAGATTAAATTCACTAAGCTACTGATAAGGCCTAAAAAGACACTGTATAATTCAAATAAAATCAGAATAAAAATTAAACAACTTGTTTTAAAAAGGCTAAATAAACAAAATAAAAAAATACGATGTCTAAATACAGTCACAGGCAATTTAGACTACGGCGGGTTTTACGCACATCCAAACTAACCACAGGAGCTGGACAAAGACCCAATATAAAAAGATGATTTGACTCTCTATTATACTCATACTAACTGAAAATGATCTCTATGGTTATACTGCTTCCAAATGGTTACTGCTTCTATGGTTATACTGCTTCCACCTACGCAACTGGATTCTGGACTTCCTAACAGGACGCCCTCAGGTGGTAAGGGTAGGTAACAACATATCTGCCACGCTGATCCTCAACACAGGGACCCCTCAGGAGTGCGTGCTCCCTGTACTCCCTGTTCACTCATGACTGCACGGCCAAGCATGACTCCAACACAATCAGTAAATTTGCAGATGACACAACAGTGGTAGGCCTGATCACCGACAACAGTGAGACAGCCTATAGGGAGGTGGTCAGAGACCTGGCCGTGTGGTGCCAGGACAACAACCTATCCCTCAACGTGATCAAGACAAAGGAGATGATTGTGGACTACAGGAAAAAGAGGACCGAGCAAGCCCCCATTGTCATCGACGGAGCTGCAGTGGAGCAGGTTGAGAGCTTCAAGTTCCTTGGTGTCCACATCAACAACAAACTAACATGGTCCAAGCACACCAAGACAGCCGTGAAGCGGGCACAACAAAACTTATTCGCCCTCAGGAGACTGAAAAGATTTGGCATGGGTCTTCAGATCCTCAAAAGGTTCTACAGCTGCACCATCGAGAGCATCCTGACTGGTTGCATCACTGCCCGGTATGGCAACTGCTCGGCCTCTGACCGCAAGGCACTACAGAGGGTAGTGCAAATGACCCAGTACATCACTGGGGCCAAGCTTCCTGCCATCCAGGACCTCTATACCTGGCGGTGTCAGAGGAAGGCCCTAAAATTTGTCAAAGACTCCAGCCACCCTAGTCATAGATTGTTCTCTCTGCTTCCGCACAGCAAGCGGTACAGGAGTGCCAAGTCTAGGTCCAAGAGGCTTCTAAACAGCTTCTACCCCCAAGCCATAAGACTCCTGAACATCTGGTCAAATGGCTACCCAGACTATTTGCATTGCCCTCCTCCCTTCCTTCTCTTCTCCACACCACTGCCACTCTCTGTTGCCATCTATGCATAGTCACTTTAATTAACCTGTTTGGGATAGGGGGCAGTATTGATAATTTTGGAAAAAATATGTGCCCATTTTTAACTGCCTCCTACACCAACTCAGAAGCTAGAATATGCATATTATTGTTCAGGTTTGGATAGAAAACACTCAGAATTTTCTAAAACTGTTTGAATGGTGTCTGTGAGTATAACAGAACTCCTATGGCAGGCAAAAACCTGACAAGGTTTCAAGCAGGAAGTACCCTGTCTGACAAGGAGTTGTGCGTCTTGCATCTGTTTATTGAAAAGTAAGGATCTTAGCTGTAACGTGACAATTCCCAGGGCTCCGATAGGCTCTCAGAACCCGGGAAAATACCTGAAGGTTGACGAGGCAGCCTCAGGCTGAAGCACATTATCGCCTTTGGTAAGTGGCGGCTCAGAGGACCTTTGAATGAGGCGCGTGCGCGATTCGCTCCTGAGGATAAATTTTATTCGGCTGTTTAGGCTCAATGCATATTCCCGGTCGGAATATTATCACTTTTCTACGAGATAAATGGCATAAAAATTGGTTTTAAACAGCGGTTGACATGCTTCGAAGTACGGTAATGGAATATTTAGAATTTTTTTGTCACGCCAATGCGCCATGCGCAAGACCGTGATGTAGCATTCTGATAGTGTCTAGAACTCACGAACAAAACGTCGCTGTTTGGATATAACGATGGATTATTTGGGACCAAACCAACATTTGTCATTGAAGTAGAAGTCCTGGCAGTGTATTCTGACGAAGAACAAGCAAGGTAAGAACATTTTTCTTATAGGAAATGTGATTTTGGTGGAGGCTGACCTGGGTGGGTGTCTAAATAGCTAGCCCTGTGATGCCGGGCTATGTACTTAGATTATTGCAAAATGTGCTTCATCCGAAAAGCTATTTTAAATTCGGACATATCGAGTGCATAGAGGAGTAATGTATCTATAATTCTTAAAATAATTGTTATGCTTTTTGTGAACGTTTATCGTGAGTAATTTAGCAAACTGTTAGTAAATTCCCCGGAAGTTTGCGGGGGTTATGCTTTTTCTGAACGTCACATGCTAATGTAAAAAGCTGTTTTTTGATATAAATATGAACTTGATTGAACAGACATGCATGTATTGTATAACACAATGTCCTAGGTGTGTCATCTGATGAAGATCATAAAAGGTTAGTGCTGCATTTAGCTGTGGTTTGGGTTTATGTGACATGATATGCTAGCTTGAAAAATGGGTGTCTGATTATTTCTGGCTGGGCACTCTGCTGACATAATCTAATGTTTTGCTTTCGTTGTAAAGCCTTTTTGAAATCGGACAGTGGGGTTAGATTAACGAGATTCTTGTCTTTAAATAGCTGTAAAATAGTCATATGTTTGAGAAATTGAAGTAATAGTATTTCTAACGATTCAAAAATCGCGCCACTGGATTTCAGTGGCTGTTACGTAGGTGGGACGAGTTCGTCCCACATGCGCCAGAGAGGTTAACTCTACCTACATGTACAGTTGAAGTCTGAAGTTTACATACACCTTAGCCAAATACATTTAAACTCAGTTTTTCACAATTCTTGACATTGAATCCTAGTAAAAATTCTGTCTAAGGTCAGCTCGGATCACCACTTTATTTTAAGAATGTGAAATGTCAGAATAATTGTAGAGAGAATGATTTCAGCTTTTATTTATTTCATCACAGTCCCAGTGGGTCAGAAGTTTACATACACTCAATTAGTATTTGGTAGCATTGCCTTTAAATTGTTTAACTTGGGTCAAACAAGTTGGGTAGCCTTCCACAAGCTTCCCACAATAAGTTGGGTGAATTTTGGCCCATTCCTCCTGACAGAGCTGGTGTAACAGAGTCAGGTTTGTAGGCCTCCTTGCTTGCACACGCTTTTTCAGTTCTGCCCACTCATTTTCTATAGGATTGAGGTCAGGGCTTTGTGATGGTCACTCCAATACCTTGATGTTGTTGTCCTTAAGCCATTTTGCCACAACTTTGGAAGTATGCTTGGGGTCAGTGTCCATTTGGAAGACCCATTTGTGACCAAGCTTTAACTTCCTCACTGATGTCTTGAGATGTTGCTTCAATATATCGACATAATTTTCCACCCTCATGATGCAATCTATTTTGTGAAGTGCACCAGTCCCTCCTGCAGCAAAGCACGCCCACAACATGATGCTGCCACCCCTGTGCTTCACGGTTGGGATGGTGTTCTTTGGCTTGCAAGCCTCCCCCTTTTTCCTCCAAACATAACGATGGTCATTATGGCCAAACAGTTCTATTTTTGTTTCATCAGACCAGAGGACATTTCTCCAAAAGGTACGATCTTTGTCCCCATGTGCAGTTGCAAACCGTAGTCTGGCTTTTTTATGGCGGTTTTAGAGCAGTGGCTTCTTCCTTGCTGAGCGGCCTTTCAGGTTATACTTTCTACCTGTTTCCTCCACCATCTTCACAAGGTCCTTTGCTGTTGTTCTGGGATTGATTTGCACTTTTCACGCCAAAGTACATTCATCTCTAGGAGACCGAACGCATTTCCTTCCTAACCGGTATGACGGCTGCGTGGTCCCATGGTGTTTATACTTGCGTACTATTGTTTGTACAGATGAACGTGGTACCTTCAGGTGTTTGGAAATTGCTCCCAAGGATGAACCAGACTTGTGGAGTTCTACAATTTTCTTTCTGAGGTCTAGGCTGATTTCTATTGATTTTCCCATGATGTCAAGCAAAGAGGCACTGAGTTTGAAGGTAGGCCTTGAAATACATTCACAGGTACACCTCCAATTGACTCAAATTATATCAATTAGCCTATGAGAAGCTTCTAAAGCCATGACAATTTCTGGAATTTTTCCAAGCTGTTAATTAAAAGGCACAGTCAATTTAGTGTATGTAAACTTCTGACCCACTGGAATTGTGATACAGTGAATTTAAAGTGAAATAATCTGTCTGTAAACAATTGTTGGAAAAATTACTTGTGTCATGCACAAAGTAGATGTCCTAACTGACTTGCCAAAACTATAGTTTGTTAACAAGAAATTTGTGGAGTGGTTGAAAAACGAGTTTTAATGACTCCAACCTAAGTGTATGTAAACTTCCGACTTCAACTGTATATACTACCTCAACTAACTGGTGCACATTGACTCTGTACCGGCACCCCGTCACGTCCTGACACTAGTAAGATGTCATTTTCTATAGTAGAGTAGGACAGGGCGTGACAGGGGGTGTTTTGGGTTGTTCTATGTTTTCTATTTCTATGTTTAAGTTCTAGTTTTTCTATTTCTATGTTGGGATTGTTTTGGTTGATCTCTAACTGGAGGCAGCTGATCCTCGTTGCCTCTGATTAGAGATCATATTTAAGTAGGGGTTTTTCTCTTCCTGTTTTGTGGGTTATTCTTTTTTGAGTAGTGTGTTTTCCTCTCTGCATCACAGTTTGTTGTTTTTGTTAGTTCAAGTATTCAGTGTATGGCATTACGTTTCACGAATAAATAAATAAATAAATAAATAAATAAGTGGAACTACGAACACGCTGCAACTTGGTCCGCTCCTTCAAACAGCCGTGACACCTCCTTGTATATATTATTATTTTTTACTGCTGCTCTTTAATTAATTGTTATCTTTATCTCTTAATCTTATTTTTTTTAAACTGCATTGTTGGTTAGGGGCTCGTAAGTAAGCATCCTGTAAGGTCTACACCTGAGATCTATTATAGACAGTTGTGTGCCTTTCCAAATCATGTCCAATCAACTGAATTTACCACAGGTGGATTCCAAGTTGTAGAAACATCTCAAAGATGATTAAGGGAAACAGGATGCACCTGAGCTCAATTTCGAGTCTCATAGCAACAGGTCTGAATACTTATGTAAATAAGGCATCTCTGTTTTCTATTTTTAATACATTTGGTAACATTTCTAAAAACAATTTTTGTTGCTTTATCATTGTGGGGTATTGTGTGTAGATTGATGAGGGAAATCAATTTAATACATTTTAGAATAATAACAAATATGGGAAAAGGGAAGGGGTCCGAATACTTTCCGAATGCACTGTAGGACAGACACTTCAAAACCTTATTCATTACAATAAATTTTTTGACTGTCTTTTTGCCATTTATGAATGTTTTATTCAATGTGTTTCTATGGGCTATAGTAGTAAAGGCCAAATTCAATATTTTAGGTGTATTTTTTTAAAATTATAAAATAGCTAAATTATCCATGGTATGACCATCTTAAAACAATTCCATGTGTCAGCTTAGTACACAGGAAATACACATTACTGATGCATTCTGTTCATGTCTTATGACAAACTTTGGCAAATAAATACTTTTTGTTACATTTAGTTGATTCGCTACTATTCACATGTTTTTATATTGTTGAATTCTGCTGTAATGCCTAGATTCCATGAGGGACCTAATTATCATATTATTGGTTCTATGTAGGCCTTATGACATAACACTTCTACGTAGGCTATATGTGGGCCCTTTGACATTATAATAACAATTCTATGTAGGCTCTATGTAGGCCTTATGACATAAGTTCTATGCAGGCTGTATGCAGGCCTTATGACATAACAGTTCTATGTAGGCCTTATGACAGAGGGTTCAAGTGTTATCAAATATAGATGCTCTGTCAATGAAACGAAGGCTATTGTTGAATATTTTCTCCTCAGGGCAGGTTGGTACTGAGCCGTTGCCTAAGGAAATAGCATGGAAAGCAACTGGTGTTACGCAGTACTGTGCCTGTGTGAGGGCTGAGGGGGGAACACGCAGGGTGCTTATCAGTGGTGCCACATTGCGGGTCAAGCACCCTGGAGAGGGGCTGTGTGGTGAGGGTTCATAGGGCTTGGAAACAGGGACGTGTGATTGGAGGAGGTCAATGTAGCTCCGACTCATCCCAGGCTCTCAACCAATCTGTTTAACTGCTTTTATTTGACCAACTAGGCTTTTTACAAACACACCAGTGATACAGAGCCTGTCAGTTAAATGAGTGTGAAAGCACGAGTGCTGCTGGTGTGTGGGCGAAGGCTTGAGGGTGGGCTGCCATTACTCAAGAGAACATAGATTCCCAGAGAGACTCTTCATTCACAACCGGCTTCCTGTGCAGTGCAAACGCTTCCCCTGAGGCAAAGGAGTGAGAGAGGCCATGCTCCTCTTTTGACATGTGACTCCCTCCCTTCAACTGTAAACATTCCAAATGAACACATTAGATTACACAATCCTCAGTCCAGGACAGGCGCTCAGAGGAACAACTCGGCTGAGCCGTCTTCGGAATTCCAGAGATGTGTGCACGTGTGTTTAGAAAACGCATCGTGCTCCATGACTCCCAATGGGCGTGGCATGACTTGGAGACACGGTTGGTCTACACTGTCTGTGGAGTTGGGCTGTACTGCAACGGAACCTGCCTCAGAATACATCTAGGACCTGCTGTTGGAGCAAGCTGACCTCAGTACAGAGTTCAGTAAAAACAACTAAGCGTTGAGCAACACCGCAGGGCATAGGAGCATGGAGGAATCATGCTGAACTCAGGGAGGTCAGGGTCAGTATGAGGCAGAAGTGATCGTAGTTCCCACATCCATGTTCTGCTTCCTTCACATGAGTTGTTGCAATATGCTCGCGAAGTCATTCTTTTATCAGTCGATATATATTTATGTAATGGTAACGTACATAAGATATCTTATGTACGTACAGTAGTTAACTACTGTATTGTTACGATTTTCCAGGTTTACAAATAGAATAATCCATAAATGGAGCTGAATCTTATGATTCCTTCTGAATTCGTCTGGTAGTATCAAAAGATAACAGTAGTCAGGTCATGGCATGTCAGGAATGAAGGGTACGTTAAAAAAAAAAAAAAAAATCCTGGACTGGTTCTGCAGGTTTCAAATAGTAACCACTAGATTGTACAGCCTGCTCACAGTCTATAATTGGCTTGCATTGCCAAAAAGGAGTGTGCTAGTAGTGAAAATACACGGTGTACTACACAGGACTTTAGACACACGGTGTACTACACAGGACTTTAGACACACGGTGTACTACACAGGACTTTAGACGCACGGGGTACTACACAGGACTTTAGACGCACGGTGTACTACACAGGACTTTAGACGCACGGTGTACTACACAGGACTTTAGACGCACGGTGTACTACACAGGACTTTAGACGCACGGGGTACTACACAGGACTTTAGACGCACGGTGTACTACACAGGACTTTAGACGCACGGTGTACTACACAGGACTTTAGACGCACGGTGTACTACACAGGACTTTAGACGCACGGTGTACTACACAGGACTTTAGACGCACGGTGTACTACACAGGACTTTAGACACACGGTGTACTACACAGGACTTTAGACGCACGGTGTACTACACAGGACTTTAGACGCACTGTGTACTACACAGGACTTGACCGGTACACAGGACTTAGACACACGGTGTACTACACAGGACTTTAGACGCACGGTGTACTACACAGGACTTTAGACGCACGGTGTACTACACAGGACTTTAGACGCACGGTGTACTACACAGGACTTTAGACGCACGGTGTACTACACAGGACTTTAGACGCACGGTGTACTACACAGGACTTTAGACGCACGGTGTACTACACAGGACTTTAGACGCACGGTGTACTACACAGGACTTCAGACGCACGGTGTACTACACAGGACTTTAGACGCACGGTGCACTACACAGGACTTTAGACGCACGGTGTACTACACAGGACTTTAGACACACAGTGTACGTATGAGAGCTAGAGGAAACAGGTTGCAAATACTGAGTATGATCTAGAGAGCTATTTGATGCCATCTGCTTTTTAACCGGTAACGACCACTGCGCAACTACGAAAGCACGAGAGCTGGTAGAGCGAACGCCGCCACCAC